>NW_020653805.1:0-14406 GCF_003589595.1 Hyposmocoma kahamanoa
CCTCAACTAGAAGTGGACCTAAAACAGAAATGGCCAGACCTTCAAGAGACTTACGACGGAAAACTTATAGAGGTTACTTTCGATCAATTCTTTGCAGTAGCTCAGTCCAGAGAGTTAGCAGAAGGTGATGCTGATAGTAGCATGCCCGCTACCGCTAATAAAGTAAAAGCAAGAACAAGTACAGGACGTCACTATAAACAATGTACGTTTCTACGCAAACTAAGTCCAAACCAGTGCCGTCGATGCAGTGCACAAGAGAGACATAGGCTAAACGTTTGCAAAGCAAAAGACCATACATGCGATGAATGCCACATACAAGGTCATTTTGAAAGTTGCTGTATAAAGTCTGGTAGGGCATATTTAGCGAGCACCGCTACAGAAAAGAAACAACCAACCAATTATAGTAACAAACTGCATAAAATTAAGAACAATGCACACAATGATGGAAGTTCGTCACAGTCTTTTGACACGAGTTCTGATGAAAGTGATGATGTCTTCAAGGTTGAACGCAAGAGAAACAAGGACAGCAAGAGAATTGATGTAACCGTCAACGGTGTCAGTTGCACATTCGATTGGGACCCAGGATCCGTGTACCTCATTATTAGCACAAATTTCTGGAAGCGGATCGGAGAACCCTCTCTAACCACGGCACCGAAGCTACGAGCTTATGGGAACCTTAAGCTCAAACCAAAAGGTCTCACAGACGTAACCGTTGAAATCATGGGAGAGCGGAAAATATTACCTGTTGTGGTTATGGAAGACGCCAATTCAATGCTTTTTGGCCTCCAGTGGAGCGAGATGTATAAAATGACATTCCCAGAGCCAGTCTATTCGGTTAAACCCGTTCAACACACCACTACGCTTAAACAGGTACTTTCAACCTTTTCATCCCTTTTTGATAATAAACTAGGAAAAGTTAAAAATTATGAAGTCAACATTCATATAAAACCTGGGGCAGTACCTAAACATGTCCCTGCTCGACCAGTTAAGTTTTCCATGCGTAAAAACATAGAAATTGAACTTCAACGTTTAGTTGACGAAGGAATCGTGACTAAAGTTGATCCAAATGTCACGCCATTAGAATGGGCTACACCCACAGTGAATGTCGTAAAAACAAATGGCCAAATCCGAATTTGCGGTGATTTTCGTAGCACTATTAATCCTGTTATTGTCACTCATTCTCACCCAGTCCCACTCTTTGACCAGCTACGACAAAATCTGGCAAATGGAGCCAAATTTTCGAAAATAGATTTAAGGGATGCGTACTTGCAATTTGAAATAGCTCCAGAGTCGAAACAGTACCTGACAATCTCTACGCACAAAGGATATTATCAATACAATAGGATGCCATTTGGAATCTCAACAGCTCCTTCAATTTTCCAACATTACTTGGATGAACTTTTGGACGGTGTACCAAATGTCGCAGTGTATTTTGACGACATTGCCTTAACAGGGAAAAATGACATTGAACACCTCCAAACGCTATCGACCGTGTTTAGCAAACTAGATAAGGCGGGCTTAAAAGTCAATTTAAAGAAATGTTCATTTTTCCAGACAGAGATTGAATACCTAGGGCACACAATTACTAAAGACGGAATTAGGCCGACGAAATCGAAAATTGATGCAATAATGAAAGCGACACCGCCCACTAACGCCCAAGAACTGCGGTCGTTCTTAGGTCTTATAAATTTTTACGAGAAATTTATTCCTCACCTACATAGTGTCTGCGCAGATCTGCATGCATTGACTAGTGGTCGCCGGAAGTGGCAATGGACCGTCAAAGAAAATACGAGTTTTAAGAACGCAAAAGATCTTATTAGTAAATCGAAACCGCTTGTTGCTTTTGACGAAAAGCGCCCATTGTATTTAGCCTGCGATGCCTCGGAAAAAGGTGTGGGTGCCGTCCTATATCATAAATCGGCAGACAAAATTCAACCTATCGTTTTTGCTTCAAGGAAACTAAGACCAGCGGAAACTAAATATTCAGTTATTGACCGAGAAGCTTTAGCAATATTTTTTGGAATCCAAAAGTTTGATCAATATTTACGTGGTACCAAATTCATACTTAGCACTGATCATAAGCCATTGATTCACGTTTTGGGGCCACAACGTAACTTGCCGAAGATTGTCAATAACCGTCTAGTGCGTTGGGCTTTAATCATTGGAGGGTATGACTACGATATAGTTTTTACAAAAGGGCATCTAAATTTTATGGCTGATTTTCTTTCTAGGATGCCCAATCCAGAAGATAAACCGTCTAATGCAGAATTGACAGTACACAGAGTGGTAGCTCAGTTGCAGCATGAAAGAGTTTCGGATATTGCGTTAACAGAGGACAGTGTACGAGGCGCGACAAGGAAGGACCCCTTGCTTAAACAGGTAATAGAGTACATTAAGACCGGCTGGCGTGAAAATTTTTATTCAGATGACTTAAAGCCCTATGCTCGGAAGCGCACTGAGTTGTCCATTGAAAATAAGATATTAATGTGGCAAGGTCGAATAGTAATACCGAACACCCTGAGAAAGGCCACCTTGGAATATCTGCATACAGGACACCCAGGCATATCCGCAATGAGAGCGCTAGCACGTTTTTACGTATGGTGGCCGTCCATTGATGATGACATTGAGGAGTACATTAAACGTTGTCGCAAATGCCAAGAGAATCGGCCGAACAACGCTGAATTGCCTATATACTCGTGGTCCGTTCCTGACAACCCGTGGGAAAGGCTACACATTGATTTTGCAGGCCCGTTCGAGGGAAAATATTGGTTTGTCTTAGCAGATGCGCTTTCGAAATGGGTCGAAATTAAACCCATGAACCAGATAACTACTTCTAAACTGTGTGAAGAGTTAGATTCCATTTTCACCACGTTCGGCTTCCCTCAATTCTTGGTTTCTGACAATGGACCACAGTTTACTTCTCAGGAATTTCAGGACTATTGTAGAGACAAGGGTATTCTACACATAAAATCATCCCCGTACCATCCCCGGACTAACGGTTTGGCTGAACGTCTGGTTCGCACTTTCAAATCCAGGCTATCATCAAGTGCCAGTGACCATCTCACCTTGAAAGGACGACTAGAAAATTTCCTTTTTTCCTACCGCATAACACCTCATTCCACCACCACCGGTAAGAGCCCAGGACAACTTATGTTCGGACGTCAGCTGCATTGTATTTTGGATAACGCACGCCCTAACTCTAAAAAGGCCCTGCAGCATAGGCAGATACAGGCTAATATAAATTCAGAAAATTTAACACCATGTTTTAGATCGGGGGACAGCGTGTTTGTCCGAGCCCGGGATGGGTCACGATGGGAACCTGCTACCATATCCAGACGTACGCATAGATACTCGTACACCGTAGACACAGCCAATGGGGTAGAAAGGAGATATCATGCTGATCAAGTGCGTTCCCGCTTAGCCGACCATATCAGTCCAGTTTCTACTGATGGCTCTCAGGCCACACACGACCCGCATCATATAAACACGAGTGAGGTGGAACCCCTTGCAAGTTCGTCAGGAACGCAGAACTCAGCTACCACCCCAATGCGGCCATGCGCTGCTACTACGCATTCGCCACCTACCACGGCGTCCCTACAGCGAGCATCAAAGCGCCATGAGCGCACCATCAGGCGACCTCGTCGGCTTATCGAGGAGATGTTGTAAATTGTAGGGATGGACGAATGTTATATATATATATATATATATATACACACTATGGTTGGTAGATCTATGGTTGAAATTGACACTGTAAAATGCCTTCTGCAAATAATAAAAATGCTTGGATTATGTTAATATTAGTTTATTTCAGTCTGTTTTACTCTTGCTGATACCGTAGAGGGAGAATTGGGTAGAGGGGCTCTATTAATAATAAAAACCGTATAAGCGAGATAGATTTATGCACAGACATTTTAGAGTAAACGAGAAAACAATATTATTTTTTGTCCCTTTCTACGTATGCGGTTTTGGTTGTATGACTCAAAGCTCGTTGAGTCTTACAACCAAATAAATCTTTCCGAGAGTTTGATGTGCATGATTTTATGTGTTTGTGTGTTTAAGATGTGTTTTACAAAGTTACTAACCGTTCCCTTGTAGTCATTGACAATTATTGCAGCTCACAATAATGATGCATTGTTATATTTAAAAAAAAAAACGAAAAATTCCCAACATAACCTTTCATTATTTTCACAAGTAAATACACGGTATAAACAAGTATAATTTTCAATGGTACTAAGGACACATAGTAGTATCATTTGTACCATTGATGGTACAAATCAATGGTACTATAGACACTAAGGCCCTTTCACACGTACGTTTTAATTTTTCATTACAATCTACTCTTACATGTCTGGAATATTACGGATTTCATGTATTTTAGATGATATTTGAAGTGTTTTTCTTGATTCAAAGATTTTGTTTGCATCGCATAAACCTTCTAAAATAAGGAGATTATGTTCCTTATTTTTACTACTACTACTACTAACTAGCAGTGGTTATGATACGCGAGAAAAAGAGATCAAATAAATAACGTATAAATTAGACGGGCTTAAGCTGCTTTTAGGGATACCGTGCTCTTGCCACTATCTTTTCCCCAAAAGGACCCATAATGATGAAAATTGGGGAAAAGAAAGTGGCAACACTATCTTTTCCCCAATTTATATATATACTTATTCAGTTCCACTAGTTAGTAATACTTTTTCAGTTCGAAATACGTATACTAAGTTAATATACTATTTATTCAAGGGCCAATAAAAAAGTAATGATTTGTCATAATTGTTTTATTTGGTTACTAAAACTCAACCAAGCTAAATGTGGTCTGGCGGATTCTTCCTCCTTAGACTCGGCAGATTTCATCATTATCATGACCCATTTATACGTCCCATTGATGGGCACGGGTCTCCTCTCAGGCGAGTGCGTAGGCGACAGTCCACCGCACTGGCCCAATGAGGGTTGGGGACTGCACACGTTTTCCGAGGACGTTGAACCTTCTTCAACGTTAAACGTTGTTTTTCTTCACCGAAAAGCTCATGATAAATTTAAAATTAAATTTCACACAAATTCCGAGAAACTCAGAGGTGTGAGTTTGGATTCGAACCCACGACCCTCTGCTAGCGAGGCAGTAGGTAGGCAGGTAAACCTTCCAGCTACCACGGCTTCATTTTCATTTCAATTTCTTTAACGGGGTAAAATTTTAAAAGTTTCAAACAGTTTCAGTACAACCCAAAATTTACAGGTACTCTGTTGGTATCCCTTTTCAGTATACGCGAGAAGCTTCTCTATTCTTTTTTTATTCTCCCTCTACGGCTGACACCTATCAACCCATGTAAAACTGACCGATTCTTTGACAGTGGATTATACGTCAACAGCATATCAAGCTTTAACAATATACTGTCTCACTACCGCTACACATGTCTCTCAACCCTGACATTGGCAAAATCGTCGCGCAAAACGACGGAGCCATAGACACAAAAGTTGAAGTTTGTTCGAATATCGCCTCCAGAGCAACGGAACAATGTTCATCAATGTGTAGCTTGATGTGCTGCCGTCTGTATAGAAACAATGTAACATTTCTAAAAATATATAATATCGCTATAAAATTACCGAATCAGAGTATTAAAAAACATCAACAATCATTACATATCTTTGAAGCATGAATGTAACTATTTGATAAATAGGCTTATACTTAAGTTATCACCACAAATTAATTTTTTTTCTGCTAAGTGTTTGGATATTTCAACTATAATTTGAAATACCTTAGAGTGTCTGCGAAACTGACGTCAAACTAAAACGCATTCATTTTGTGGAATTTTATTTGTTGTCGTATATAATAATCGTAGTTACTTATAGATTTTAGTAAACATTACGTAGACACCCAGTGCGAATAATATACATATACATATCTACACATCAAACATTAAAAAAAATGTCTTCTATCCCCATTACAACCCGATTTCAGTTATGTCGATAAATGTAATAAACATTGCAGAAAAGCTGCTAGCGTCGGGGCATCCGTGAGCGATATATATATCAATTGCCGAAGCGACTGCTCTTACTTCTGTGATATTTTGAATTACTTCGCCTGAGTATATTATAAGTACTAATCAAAGTCAATGGTACTAATCAATATTTTTTTGCATTTTCAATTTTACATTTACCAAAGTGTTTGGTCAACCTCATCGTTGCCTGATAGCGGTAAATTAAAAAACTTCACTTTTTTTTGCAATAAAATCAGTCGAAACGATCACAAAATTTCAAAAGATAATGCAAAATATTTAAAACATCTCTGGAATTTTTTTACCTTATTTATACTACTTAAATACTTACATATTTAGCAAAATCCTTATAAAGTTTCTCTCTTTAATACTACGATAGAAATTCTTCTTCGTAGTTTTATCGTCAAATTGCCTACCATCTACCTATACAGATTTTCAGACTTTTTCAACAATAAGTACTTTTAAATTACGAAACTATGTACATACTTTAACTGTGAGTACATAGTGCAAGGGGTACCTGTAGATACACTCACCTAAACCTTTTGTTTTTAAGAGAAATCGTATTGCCATTCGTAGAGCACACGGCAGAACGAGTGGCAAAAATGAAGGTTACATTTAAAATGTTATGTAAATAATTATATGTTTAAAGCTCTCTCAACGAATGAACGTGAACCTCGGGCTTAACGAATACTTGATGTGCAAAGTTAACGAATTGTGCCATAGGCTCAGTCTGTAATCGTCTTCATCAGTTAGACATTCGAGAAGTACCGAATGTTATACAATTTTCAATGTTCATCTTAACACTGCGTTGCAAGTCTACTGTCAAAAGCAATTAATTTCTCTCAGAAAGTCTTAAGAATGAGTAGCATTAAATCTACATATTAAAAATTACCTACTGATCTTACTGAAATATTCATAACACTTGAAATATATTGTACATGTGACAGCGGCTTGCAATTTTCTCTAAAAACTACAATAAAATTTTAAATATTCTTAACTGTAACAGTTGGACATTACGAAAACTCTTGATGTTAACTTTTAAAAAACAATACTTTATGTCTAAACAATACGTTATGACTAGTTATAAAAGAAAATACGTATATCCGACAAATATTTCATAGGTAACTTCACAAAAATACTTACAATATTTTTGTGATACAATCACGTTCTCTTTCACATAGGTATTGTGCAGTGATAAGTCAGGCTGTCTTAAGGACAGTGTTTTGAGGTGCGTTTCAGCGAGTTATTACCATTTGATCCTCTGCAAATGTTGCCTTGGTTGACCCGTTTAATTTATATTATTTTCTGTTGCTATATATAAACTGGGTGCAAGGGATCAAGAAAAATATTAATATTTTATTCCCACCTGATACCCTGGCATATACTACCTTATTTTTGGTAGGTGCAGTGGTACAGTCAACAAGAAAATGTATTTAAGGGTTATATTGTGTTTTGCCTAGTTTATTAGAAATGAAAAATCTTAGCCATACATTTCATGGTCTTTAACCTTTTATTTTCTTAAAAAATCCAAAATACGCTTCGAACATTAAAAAAAAATACAGGAAGTCAAACTTTTTAACGTATCTGTAGGTAATAAGGTAATTTAATGCAACAATACCAAAGCAATACATCTTATTGTTAAAGCATTACGCCTTAAGAAATTTGTTTGTTTGATAAATGTGATAATTGAAGCTACCAAGTATATTCTCATTTCATGAGCTTCAAATTACTTGCAAGATTATTATTATTAAGATTAAGATATTGGTAATAATTATTAAGATATTAATGACCCGTCACAAAATATCTGATTGTGATAATTATAACATTAAAATTTCATAACATTGTTCAATAAATGAAATTTTAAAACTTCTTTTTCTTATGACTGTACTTACAAATACTATGAGGGGATCCGGTGGAAGTTGCAAAGTATAGAGTGTATCGGTTCGAATTTAAAATTGGCGATGGATCTGTTGTACGGGATCAAATCGGAATATCCCGTTACAACTAGTGTAGAACCTAATATACTGCACAAAGCCTTGGGTATGTACCACCGTAGGTAATAAAAAATACATTTAAAAAGTAGGTCACTCGCTGTGTACATAGAGTTCTCAGATAACGGATTTAAGTTTGCTACAACCTAGCTAAACGATAGACATTTATATATTATATATTATAAGGAAAAAGTCTAAACTGATGTCACTCGTAAATAGAAATGTTATATAAAAAATCAGGTACTGATAAACTACTTGTTGTGTACAGTGTTGTGCAGAGACACTACATATTATGTAGATGTAATTATTCTATAAAATATTGAGCAGTAGACAAAATCAAGGTAGGGCCGGACCCGTGCCAAACAAAAATGATTGACATAATTGACATTTTGTGTCCTCTTGTGTGTATGCAGCTTTACAGTCATATTTATGTTTATCCTTCCAAAATAGTTTATCGTTCACAATATATCACTTGATAAAACTCATCTATTCTACAACAATATGATATAATTGCAATAGCATTTCATAAATAGTATTTTCGTATGAAAATACATTTGAGTATTTTCAGAACCTATACAACTTGCAGGTACCTCTTCTTAAATCAGATATTCAAATATCTGTAAAACTGCAATGGACGCTATAGTGCATTCTTAAACCTTTAAAAAAATTAATAATAATGTATAATAAATTTCATTAAACCCCTTGATGATATGGAAGTTCCTATAATTTCAAGATCAGCAAGTTTTGTATATTTACATTACAAACCAAAATATTCTATCGCAATTGTACCAAAATCGCTATGTTTGAGTTTGTCCATAAGTATATGTACTGGTATACAGTTATTTGGCATTAGGTTTACTATACGGAACAAATAGATACCTACTCTTAGGTCGAATATCTTAGGTCAACTTCACTTATCTAAATAGATAGAAAATAGAACTAAAACTACATAAACGTCGATCTTATAAATATGATTTTGATTATGTTGTCATTAAAAAGGCATGTTTTAAATAAATTTTCTACATATTATACAGAAGACCGATCACACTGGGAGAGAGACGCGTAAACTTGCGTTAACGCTAAGCCTTCTCAGCTTGTCTGTGGCGCCACTAGGATACCAGATGTTGAATCTTATACGGCTAATTGCTTGCACCTTATGCTGACAAATGATCCGGACCGATACTCTGTGGTTGTGGATACTTCCGACCATTGTCTGGTGAAAACTGTATCCGTATACTCCCCACCCGATCAAGGCCCTAGTGGTATGAGACGGGTGTGGCGATACAAGTTAGCAGATTGGGAGGAAATGCGCCATTTCTTTGCGTCATATCCCTGACAGGCGTGCTTTACTTCAGGAGACTCTTCGAGCTGTACTGATGCTGTAGTCGAGGTCTTACGTTTGGGTATGGAGTATAATACATACCATACTCTGATGTACCCAATGTATCCCAAGCTCGTCCATGGTTTAACGCTGATTGTAGTTGTGCTGAAGCATGTACACAATCCGCGTATCTTTACCACCGCCAGGCCGGATGGCTCGCTGGTCCATACTGCGGAAGAGAAGGCGTATCTCTTTGCCTCACTCTTTGCAGAGAGTTCGTGTCGTGGATGCCGCAGGAAACATACCACCTACTTTACCTCAGGCTGGCTACATTATGGCACCACTTCGCATACGCCAAAATGAGGTACTTAGAACTTTGCGAAATCTAGACGTGAATAAAGCTAGCGGGCCAGATGGAATTCCAGCAATAGTCCTGCGTAACTGTGCGCCTGAGTTGTCTCCTGTGCTCACACGCCTGTACCGCCTCTCACTTGAGACTGTTGTAGTTCCCTTGTCGTGGAAGCTTGCAAACGTGCAACTTGTGCCAAAAAAGGGAAGTAGAGCTGACTCTGTCAACTATAGACCTATCTCAGTCACTTCCATACTCTGCAAGACTATGGAACGTGTATTCGACAACCGTCTCCTATCGTACCTTAAAAGATAACGACCTCCTCCTCAGTGATCGCTAGTACGGATCCCGACGAGGGCGATCTACTGGGGATCGTCTTGTGTATGCCTGTTACATATAGAGTGAGGCTATAGAAAAGCAAGGCGATGCACTTGCAGTGTCTTTGGACATTTCTAAAGCCTTTGACAGGGTCTGGCACGCAAGCCTATTAAGTAAGCTTCCCTCTTATGGGCTTCCCACTGACCTTTGCAATTGGATCTCGGGTTTCTTGAACGAACGTTCGATTCGAGTGGTCTTAGAAGGCTACTCTGACGAACATATGGCTATAAATGCCGAGTTCCTCAGGGTTCCGTACTGTCTGCAACTCTCTTGCTGCTGCATATCAATGATATATTAATTCCAGGTATTAATATAAATAATTCCATTGCGTACGCTGATGACAGTACAGTTGTAGATAGGTACTTGACCAATGCAAGGGTCACTGGAGAGGAAATCCAGTATTGTCGAGAGTCCATGGTTAGCCGTTTAGATTTGACACTCCAGGCAGTCTCCGATTGGGGCAATGCCAAATTTGTCAAATTTAACGCTACCAAAACGCAGGCGTGTCTATTATCCACAAAATAGAGTCCCTTTGAGCTGACTCTGTTTTCTTGATAAATCCATACCGATAGCCGACTGTTTCCAACTACTTGGAATGGACCTGTCATCAAATTTGAACTTCGGCAGATACATTGTATCAAACATGTTTTAACCAAAAAAAAAAAATACATACGCAATAAACAAGAAGGGACTTGATTCTAAATTTGTTATACCACGCCACGCGGCCACATTTGTCTTGAAAAGTGTTTATATAATTAATACTACATCTTAAATTGTCGCCATAAGCTAGTTTGATAGGTACTCTTTTCTACCTACTCATTGCACGTTGTAATGTTCCTAAAGTATAGACGCCTGGTAGAGGCACTTAGTTTCTAAGCATAAATGTTTTATTATTTAATGTGAATAGAAAACGCTTTTCTATGTGACATATATAATATAAATAAAAAAATATACTGTTTCGGTCTCTGGCCTTACAGCGAGCGCGGGTACGTAGCGTTATGACACGAGTTTAGTAGTCATTCCGCAAGAAACTTTGTATTTTTCTTAGTTGAATGATCGTTCAAGAAATATGGGAAATTCATGAATTTTCATAGGTTGTCGGTTTTTCAGAATATGAAGAAAATAATTTTATTGACTTGAACGTATTACTATTATGAAGTCGAGTTTTTATTGTTCGAAAAACGTAACTAAAATTTAACAATATCCTAGGTGTAACATTAGTTTCTATATTGTGTCTATAAAATTTCATTGAATATCTTAACTTAGTATCTAAAATAGGATCAAACTTTGTATATGGAGCGCGCTTGCTTGAATTGTCTTATTAATTGTTTAAAGTTTTATTTTGTACATAACTCATACTATAACGTCACACCGAAATCCCAGTGCGGTAGATAGTGAGAATCTTCTATTACACATATACTTGACTCCACGTGTAGATACATTATTTAATATTGATAATTTATTCATACTTATATTAGAATGTAATCTTGATTTTAAAGCATCTTATTTCTAGGAAGGCGGCGTTCACATTTATATACTTACTTACCTATTTGTTTGGGGTAAAATCACGCAAAATTATGTTACATTCACGAGATTGGTACATAGGTTGAATCCCTGTTTTAATACCTAGTAACTTATTTTACAAGATATTAGGCTGCAGTTAGCGTGCTTTCAAAGGAGTCAAGCGCTCACAGTCGGCGCGGAATGAGTCCGATGAAATGAACGTTACGCAGTGACGTACGTATTTGTTGAATCTTGTTTCGGTGATAAAGTTCATCTGGAGAGGTACTTGCGTTATTTTAGTTATCATGGTATACATAGGTATCATACTAGTTAGGCATAAGGAAAATATCAACAAAATATACAGTTAAGACAGCTTTCTTATCGCTATTCACAAGAAATAAATATAATATGGTCAAAAACAGCACAAATGAAGCCAGTAGGCATATCGTATAATATCGACTCATCCGTAGAACAAAGGCCTATGTGCAAGATGCTGCTTATTTTCGGGACATTGTACATTTCGTTCATTGTTCTTGACTGCAGATATCCACAGTCAAGGTCGACTGTTGTTCAATTTTATATTTCCGAAATGAAACATCAAATACATAAAAAATCTGAAAACACCTTTATATAGGCCTTTTGAATAACGAGATTATGTTTTAACCTCTTTTCGCTGTATAATCACATCATACTTTGTACTTCGGATGAGCGATATGTACAATAGTATATAATATGTATATTCGATACTAATTATTTATAAAATGTCTACGTACAAGTACAAAAGTAGGTACAAGTTATTTCCAAAAAATATCTGTTATTCGTCAACAAATTGCATATTACATGCTTATTTATAATTGTTACTACTTATGTTATACATTATCAACTAAAGTAATATTTTTTTCCTACTTCACCAAAACCATCGGCAACATTTTTCGTAAAATTTTCGTTAAATAAGTACTCTAATTGCATATTCAATTTTACTGTCTAAAAATATAAAAGCTGCCATTATAGTCCAAATCTTTCATCTTTCTTAACGAACTGAAGAGTTCAACCTTGAGAATCTAGGAGCACCATGGGTAAAGCCTTGGAAACGACAGCTTTCTCTTCTTGTTTCAGTTCTTAGGCTTCTGGAATTTCTGGCGTCAGTCACCTTTGTCTTCACGGCGCACCGGGCTCAGGGAGCGAGGGCTGTTACTGCCGCTCTTATTCCTGTTACCAATACACAAATAATTTTTAACAAAAATCACACAATTACTGCTTGATATACTAGAGAGCGTTGCCGTAAAAAAGTTTTTTTTTTACCAAAGTACACTACCTATTTTATGCATCTAAGTTAGATCTACAGTGAGTAATTTTACATTGGTACTTTCTACAGATGAAGCGGATAGTGATTTGGTCGGATACTGGATACCCGGCGAGCACCTAGGCCGGATTGCCGGATATCCAGCCGCCGGATATTTGACCCACAGCCGTAAACATGTCATAATCGGTTTACACCGTGCATCGCCGCGATTGATTGATGATTGCACTTTCACATTGACGATTTGATTTGTTGTGGTCACTTGGTTATTATAAAAACGATTAATTTATTCGATAGTATTAACAAATACATAACAGAAAAGTATTAACAGTGAAAATAATTCGCAAATTTGGCAATATTTTAATTTCAGTAATTTACAATGTATCAGTAACTTACACGTTTCATTATTGTAAGTACACGATGTATTTGAAGTCAGTTCAAATCGATCGTGGTCGCGATCCATTAATTTGGAAGTTTAGCAATCAGTACTTCAAATTTAATAAAGTTTGCAAGAGTTTATAGTGAAAAAGTATCCTTTCAAGCCGGTCTCACGTATGAAAATAAATAGAACCAATTTTTACCACTTAACGCAGGAAAACTGGTCTTCATAATTTGCCTTTATTGAATTTGAGTACTAAATTTACAGATAACGTTATCTAACTTCATAGTTTTTTCAGTTACAAGTAATAAACAGCTTGTCAGCGATCCTGTAGTCGCTGTTTATCCTATTAGTATAATCTTTAATTAATACCTAAATCAATTTATTTGGCGTACTGATTATGAATTTTTCTCAGTTTAAACATCCGGTCTCCGATTGGATATTGTTCTACTATCCGGCCAAATAGAAAAAATAGGCCGGATACTGGATAGTACCGGATATCCGTTTCATCTCTAGTGCTTTCAATGTAACTCTGGTAAGTCGAAAGTTCTGGTAAGTAAGCAATTCAATTAAATTCAAATCGTTAATCAATATAAGCTGTCGATTACTCATTCCTTTGGTGCGGTAAGGTCACTACTGCATTAACAGAGTCACATTAGAATTAGCTAATGTCAAATAGTATGCTTTATTGTAATAGGGTCGCGATTAGAGATATGCGCCGATCGTAAAAACGTACGGCGGCGGGGCGGCGGCGGCGCCCAGTGATGGTTGTTCGATTACGGTGTTTAAAAAATTGTTTAAATCAATATTTGTATCCATTTTTAACGTTTTTTACAATTGTATTGAAGTATTACCTATTAGGGTGGTACTGTTACTAAAAATAAATAACTTAAAGAAAGTTGTAAAAAACGATCACATAAAAATAAACGCTCTAATTTAGTACGATAATGATATACGTAGACGTTCCGTTATAATTTTAATTGTATGGAAATATAATATAGTATTGATGTAATTATAGTATTAACAAAGAAGCTGATACATTATTGAAATAAAACACATTTTCGTCACGCCGCGCCGATTTTACGTCGATCTAGTTCATCAGGGGCGGCGATGGGGCGGATAATTCGTAAACGGCGGAGGCGCCGGCGAGGCGGGGCGAGGCGGCGCGGGAGGCGCGGGAAGAGGGCGCGGG
>NW_020653806.1:0-17435 GCF_003589595.1 Hyposmocoma kahamanoa
TCAGAGCACTCACCATGGTACATGCGGTAAAAGGCGCTAAGCGATGCAACATCTCTACGCAGTTGCAGAGGTTCAAGGCGTGATGAGACCTCTTCGTCGCCTATAATTCTAGTAGCACGACGCTGTAATTTATCCAAGGCATCGAGTAGGTACTTGGCGGAGCCGTCCCACAAGTGCGAACAATACTCAACGCAAGACCGGACCTGTGTTTTGTACAGCAGGCATAACTGGTCCGGCGTGAAAAAACGTCGCACCTTGTTCAGGACTCCGAGTTTCCGTGAGGCTGTTTTGATCACAGATTCGATGTAGCTCCTTGGATTCAAATCACAGCAGATTTCCATACCGAGCAAGGTGAAACTGCTCTGAGGTGAAAGTGCTGTGCTCATCAGAGAAGGCATGGGAAGGAACGGCGACAATTTTGTTGTTAACGCGCAAACCTGTGTTTTCTTGGCGTTGAACTCAACAAGATTACTGGATCCCCATGCAGATATGAGGTCCAATATCCTATTGAGCTCAACGACAAGATCAGATCGCTCTCTGTCAGTATCGGCGCGCCCAGCTGCGGGGAATCCATGATATCCCCCATGAACAGTGCTATCATCTGCATAACAATGAATATTCCCAAGTGGAAGCATATCATTGATATGCAGAAGGAAAAGCGTGGGAGATAGGACGGATCCCTGCGGTACGCCGGCGTTCACATTCACGAACCTCGAAATGCTGCCGTCAGAAACGACGCGAATTCTCCGCTCACGAAGGAAATCGGCAATCCAGCTGCATAACTGGGCTGGCAAACCGTACGCCGGGAGCTTGGAGAGAAGAGCTTTGTGCCAGACCCGATCGAACGCTTTGGCTATATCGAGGCTAACAGCCAACGATTCGCCACGTTTGTCTATAGCCTCACCCCAAATATGCGATAAGTACGCTAGAAGGTCACCCGTTGATCGTTTCGGACGAAACCCATACTGCCGATAATTAATTATGGAGTGATCTTCTAGGTATTGGGATATATATATACTTACTTACCTATTATTTACGTATTGGAGCTGCTAACTTGAATTATGCAGATATTGCATTTCCTAATTGAATTGCATAATTATATTCAATTGACAAATTTTAAACTAGATAAACCAAAATAGGCCTCAGAGTGGGACTTCGTGAACTAGAGCTGTTCCAGTGACTTCGACGCATATAGTATCGTGACAGAATAACAAATACAGTAGGTACAAGTGGTTAAGTAGCGTCAGCCGCGTGCCAACTATAGGTCTCGAAAGACCTATCTGAGCTCAGTCCGCCATTTTCGCTTTGTGTGGTATGGTTGTGTCATTCTCTAAAATCCTAGAAAAATGCCTTATTGTGCTGTTTTGGAGTGCAAAAATTTATAAAAAGCTAAAAAAATTATAGCAGCACCAAACTATTACCCGTGGTAGTATTTCATAGTATCGGAAAGTCTTATTTTAATAAATTTCAATTTTCCGTTTATCAAAATATTTTTTTGTTACAAGAAACGAAAGTAAAGCTTATATCCCTTCAATATGGTCGCTTCTTGTTTGGAGAACCAAATTAATAACTCCAATTTGTCGTCGTTCAGGAATATACCGCTAGATGGCAGCACATTGATTAAAATTTCAATATAATGTCAAAACATCATAGCTTGTGATAATAGGTATTGATTAATAGGTACATTATATTAATAATTTAGAATTCGTTATTTCTTTTTAATTTGAGACTACGAGCAATCAATATCAAAATTTTGTAGTGTACTGCTCTGTGCTCTCACAATGCTCAACGAACTCTTGGCCATAGCATCGGGGTGTGATCTGCTTGCGTAGCGATGGGCGGATGTGTGTAGTGAATGCTTGAGATTCTGTGAAGTAACAGATGCTAGGAAATCGAGTGCATTATTATAACATTCTTTTTTTATATAATACCAAGTGACGGGACGAACGTGTCGTGCGCCTGATGGTAAGTGACACTGAAGTGTCGCTTACCATCTGGATGGACTGAAGTTCATGACAGTTGCAGGCCGCTCAGAGCTTTAAATAGCAAAGATATGAATGGCACTGCCACAGCGCCCGTATCCCTGAGACATAAGTTGAAAAAGTCCCATGAACCTGTAATTTCACCAGCACTCTTACCGTACAATACTGGAACGCATTAATGCTGACAATACTGCTTGGCAGCAGAAATAGGCAAGGTGGCAGTATTTTCCTGGACGAACTCTTCAACAAGGAGCTCTACTGCTACAATAAATAAAAAAAATGTACCACATCCATTGACCTACATCTTAATTCCACCTCAATGGCAAAACAAACCGGTAGGATATGGATATTGTGGGTGTTGTTCTTCGTTTCCTGTTCAATAAATACTATAGAAGAATCAAAGAAATCTGTTGAGATTGAAAATATTGGGTGTTCCCTGCGGTAGGGCTGTCACATGAAAAGCGCGTGTAGTAGGTATAATTCCCGGACGGACTGCTAACGGCTCTAGAACTTCGCCCTTTTAGAATTTTGATGTTTCTTGTGCGCACAGACCGCTCAATGTATACAATACGTATTAACTAACGTGGACAGACCGATCGACGAATATAGTTTAGATATTCTTTTGCGTTGAAGATTGAAATACTCTGGACAGCATTCATCCCACGACGCAACACTTTGTATTAAAAAAAATTAAGTTACATTGATTAAAAATCTTTTTCAGGTATCAGAATGGCAAAATAACGATTTCCCGCGAAAAAATGTCAGCAAATTAAGCTTTTGAAGAAAAAATACAATCCGAGATCTGGCAGTATGGCAATTGGCCGCATTAGCCTGTCCCGAAGGTTGAACAATTTTACTACTGTTACTATCTATATTTGAATCTATCTATCTACCTAAGTTAAATAAAAATTTAAAAAACTAATTAACTTCTTATTTCTCACATGTATAACAGAAAGTTAACTAAAATAAAATCGAGTTACGGCCAGTCATATCCACAAGACCCGTTCGGCCAATCGTTCGATTGATATTCAATTCTGAATTGCAAGGAGAAAGATCGCCCAGGGACAGCGCCCAATTGAATTTGAAAACAGAACACCGCCGCCGCACACCCCACTCACCCTACGCTCTCCGCGTAAGGTCTCCATCCTGTCTCTAGGAATTTGCAAAGTTATACACAATTTTAAAATACTTTTATGTATTGATAATGATTTATTATAAGAGCACATTTGCATAAAATTTAGCACATAGTTTCAGCACAAGTTGCAAAATTCCAACGACTCAAAACAACATTTATTCACGAAAGAAGAAAAATGTTTCAAAGTATTATGTATGGTCTCATAGCTCATAAGCTATGAGCACGGACACCCCTAATGAATATGCGCGGGGACCGCTACTGTTATCGTCGCAGTGGTCGTTCCGGTTTAAATTTTCTATTACTTCATATACGTACATAATATCCACACGTTACACACTACACATGCATTGCGCTGCCGAGTGACATATAGGCGCGGGAAAGAGCTATCACCGTAACTTTATGATTAAATACCGTAAGTGTGTTTTAAGTTTATTATTTGAAATGATACGTTCAATGACAATTGGACATAGTTATGCAAACAAGAACCAACCCACATGTCGAGTGAAATTGAGTTATGTATTTAGGTAGAACACCAGATGTGTGCTTTACCCGCTCACAAAAGATCCTGGCAATATACCAAGCCAAAACGGAGAAAATAAAAGTCCTTCAGGGTACCAACCCTAAATAAGTAACTTTTTAATAGCTAATAAGAACCATGCTGCTTAACCTAATGTATTTTTTAAAATATGCTAAATGGATCCATGTCACATGTACTGAAGTACTGTAGATCTTTAGCGTTTTCATTACGAAAACTAGAACATGGTTCTCGTTAACTAAATAAAAAGATGTTTTCTATTTATTGCTATAAAATATATAAGTTTCCCTTTATCATTCTCAATGCTACAAATAACTCACGTTGTTTGTCTCAAATAACTTACCTATTTATTTCTTCACACTGTTTTTACAAAAATCTAATTATCTCGAAAGTGACATTTTGTGGGTTGGTTCTAGTTTGCATAACTATGTCCAATTACATTGTATTATTAGCAATTGAATTTTATTATCAGTCATCCTGCAAAAAATGTTAAAAAATATTACTGCACTTAAATCACACACTCGTTTATAGTTTCCAATTTCTACATAAAATTACGTTGGTAATTTCTACGTTACTGTACTGTAGACGTATAAAATAGTCAATGGACACTCTACCGCTCTACAGGCTGCTAACCCCCTGCCCGGTGCGGCTATTTTCCTGCCCATAGACAACACTTTTATTTGTTTTTATATTTATTTATCTGGCGCTGTTTTTGCGTTATTCTGCCCTATCGTTTTGGCGCGTGCCTCTATGACGTTGCAAAGGGAGGACGAATGGTCAAACGACGACATGTAATATATAGACTAGTCCCCGTATGGACCGCAATGTTACAACTGATAACTTTTAATTGGCAATGGTTTATAGTCAACTTGGAGATCTTTCAGGACCCTTTTCTTAGGTAGGTTTCAATCTAATGTATCAAATTGTATGTTATTTAATCTTTCATACGAAATTACTATTATTATTCAGATGTCGCAAAATGCGATATTTTCTCCTTAAAATATTATGGTATATTAATATTGTTGCCGTTATAACTTGTGTAGTGTACCTACTTACTTATTAAAGTAGAGAAAACGATAAGTTTCATTACGGTAATTACGTGTTTATTTTGAATTGTATGAATGCCTAACTTGAAAAATATTACACAATCTTGTCCTCACAACGCCAACGGTGTCAGGTGAAGCAAAGATCCGACTATGATACGTCAGCGCGATTCAGAATAGCCACCCTCATTTTATCGTGTAATACTCTATAACGTTATTCCGAACATCAAAGAAACTGAGAAGGTAAACGTCCCAATTTCAACAAATTATTGAGTAAATCTGTAAGACACGAAGTTTTGGTGGCTGTGTGATCTTGGAAGTCGTTGTTAGATACATAAGATTTTATAATCACAATCACGAGTATTTAATAACTTGATCGGATATTTTCTACATAGGTACCTTGATACCTACTTTGACCATTATTAGTAGTCAAAAGTAATGTAGTGAAAATGTAAAAATTGATTAATTGTTGGGTCTCGACCTTCTTAAATCATATTTGAGCGATAAGAAATATGGGGTCAATGTTAACGGTATGATATCAACACCGGCAATTAGCATGGGCGTCCTTCAAGGTTCAACTCTGGATCCACTGTTAATTTTAATTTATATTAACGAGTTATCTAGCCTCAACGAATGAATAAAACATGACATATTATTTACTGCTGATTCTTGCTAGTTCGACTGCCTCCGTGGCCGAACGGTTACCATGCCGGACTGCCACGCAGAGGTCCCAGGTTCGATTCCCGGGCCGGGAGAAATATTTATATGGCCTACATTTATTTATCTCGTGAGTTTGGGTGTAATTTGTGGTTGTCTATATGTGTGTCCATAGTACCCGCGACCCAGGGTTTCCCTAGTGCGGGGCTATGTTGAGTGTGTGCGTGTGTGCGTTATTAGTTATTTAAAGTTAAAAGGCGTACGTTCCTATGATGATGTGAACAATGCTATTTCAGGGGTAGTAGACAAAAATAAATAGTCTCTAATTCATAGGTAAGCAAATTACACTGACAGACTATTTATAACAATTTCGAGAAATAACAATTATAAACATAACATAAATATAATATAGTATTTGAAAGTGTATAAGTAAAATTTCCTCGACGTCCGTACCCTGAGGCATTGTCCCCAGAGGGCTGGCAACAATTCCCCTTTGAATAGCTAAACTTATTCTTGGGCGGAAATAACTCCCAGCCTTGTAGTCACCGGACGTATCTACGAGACTATCTAACAGCTCATTCGTTAGAAGTTTCGCCTGTAGCCCGCTGGGACCCAGGGTTTTAACCGCAAAAAGCACAGAGCTGTAGCTCTTAGCAAGGTTGGCATATTAAAGCCTTCTGGGGTTTCTCAACCGCTCTGGAGACAGAGCCTGCGCCGCCCACGCTTGCCAGGACATGGGAAGTGGCTAAAGTGTCCACACGGTCCGCACTAGCTGTCGCCATGGCTTCCATGAACCGATAGTCATACCGTCAGGACGTGACTGCGACAGATGCCAGAGGGCTCGAGAACAGCCGGTTTCTTAACGCTGGTGCAGGCTCATAAGATGATGCTATTGAGCGCTGCGTATCGGGTAGTTGATTGTCGTGTGAGTTTATTGACACGACCATAACTTACAAAGCGAAAATGGCGGACTGAACTCAAGTTTGCGGAACCCCGCGAATTGCTGGTATATACACGTGATGCGAAACTAAGCACTTCTATATGTATAGTGACCCGTTTAACTTTTTCAGTTTGCGTCTATGGTATTTGAAATAAACACATACTAGGTCAATGCACACTACAACTCTATTTAGGTACAAAGAGCAAGACCTCAACTTTCCTATTCTCATCCTTCTCACGAAAATCTTATGAATGAGTAGTAGTGTTTATTAAATGTGACGATTTCAAAAGTGTTATTTGTTTACCTATGAAATACAGATATTTTTTTTATTTCTATGCAGCTGGTAAAACCGGTATTGAAGTCAAAATCAAACCGAAATAATTTAAAATTTTTAACGAATGGTTGGAGAGTCGGGGTAGGTAACACAGCCGCATTAATAAATTGTTACGATATAAATAAATCGTGTAATATTTTTATATATTTATTTATTTATACTTTGAACTGTAGCACTTTTGTATGGATTAAACGCAATTACCTATCTTTTTCACAATTTCAAAATAATTTACAAATTAATAAACAAATTCAATAGACAAAATAATTTATTTACAAAATCAATGCACCTCGTAACAATGCGAAAGTAATGGATGGCTAGCATCTGAGCAAACTAACAAGACGAACAGGAAGGTTTTTGCGATAGTGTAAAGTTCGCATATTTTGTTTTTAGCGAACCACCAGCTGCCTGTCCAATGTTCTTGTTCATCGTTGCCAACAACGTCGTCACCATATCATCAATCTTCTTCTTCACCAATTTGTGTACAAATTGCATCATAATCAATTAATCACAACTAATTCTCTGAAAAATTGTGTGTAGTTCGCAGGCACCTACCTTGCATTATACGTATACTCACTGTCTACCAGTTAAGAAGTCACCACACTTACAGCTGCTTATAGGCAAAGAAATGGATTACGCTGGTCAGATAAGACGTGCTTTTAGCGTCGCCGGCGGTCCAAGCGGAATCGTCTTTTCCGCTCTTATACACGGACATAAAACTTATTCCGTTAAAACTGTGGTGATTCCCTTTTTTGTTATCTATATTCCATAATGAATTGTGACTTCTGACGGTTCACAATCACAAGAGTAATTTTCAATAAGTTTTCTCGGTATGTTTTTGGTACTCAATTTTGGTGACAATTTTTTTTCTTTAAATGTTTATAGTGTGGTAACCTGAAATATTCTTTAATGATATATTTTGAGTAATTAAATTATAAAAATTGTCATCAAAATTGAGTACAAAAAACTTACCTGAAAATTACGGACAAGATAAAGCTACGGTTTGAATTATAATTAAGTACTAATTATTGAGTACCTAGCTCTTAGAGGATGGGAAAAAATAAAAGAATAGTCTAGACCTAGCTAGACTGTGTCTCCACGTGGTCACCTTAGAAGATGGGTCACTACTGGTATTGCCATCTAGTGGCCAATCGAGAAAGCTTTTTGTTAGTCAATGATTTTTTTTCTTATTTCTCTTGGCTCTTCGCGGTAAGCGTTTTAGCCACTTACCAAATATTTTGACTAACTTGCTTTTAAAACGGGGAAACTTATATAATATCATGGAATGTAAATTGGAAACGAGATTCGAAAGTTGAAGAAAAAGTGAAACAGGAATCAGGCGAGGAATTATGAGATGTAAATAAACATGGTTTAAATAAAGAATAAATACTATTCAATTTTATAAGCCGATTCGGTTCGTTCTTGTCAAATTTTTATTACTCCATGGACTCCATTGCCTTGGGTTGGTCGGAAAATTTCGCATTGAACTGTAAAACTGCAAAATAACATTTTATGTAAAAAAATAATAAAATAAAAGGGACTTTTTATTTTATTTTGTCACATTAAAAATTTGCATTTGATTCTAATCGATCTTAAAAAATCGAAATTGATCCACGCAATAAATGTATCCCAAAAAGATAGAAAAAAATAATGGAAATGTATCCACAACTTAGAGGATGGCGAAAAAAAATATGGAAATCCACAAATTAGAGGATGGAAAAGTCAAGGAACACAATATATTATTGGTTTCCAACTTAGAGAATGGAAAAAATAAAGGTTTTGTCTAAAATAAGCTAAGAGGATGGAAAAAAAATAAGTTTTCCAACCTTCTTAGACTATGGAAACTTTTTCCATCGTCTTCTAAGCCAACCTTAGAGAATGGAAAAAAATAATTTCCAACCACCTCGCCACAGTTGTCAATGTCAAATTGACAAAACGTTTCTGGCGTCGGGGCGATTCCATTTTCTTTGTTGTCAATTATTTGGCAAAATAACACGAAGGAAGTTACGAGACAAGTAGATAAAATTTGCACTCGATTTTAGATGTAATTTGTAGCGTTTAATATTTAGAAGCATGCTTTGTTAAAATTAGCTTAAAGAAAAATCATATCAAACGTAAACATTCCAAGAGAAATAAACTTTGTAAATTTATTTATGTGAACTTGGTACTGTTGTGATAAAAAGTTGTTTGCATAAGGCTCTTTGTTTCATTATTCAACTCGCTGTAGTTCCCAAGATGGCTACTACAACTAAAATATTCGAGTTTTTTCGGAACTTAAAGTCAGATGCAGTGCCAAAAGCCCCGCGCCCTGAGAAACAGGATCCAGACAGTGACGTCACCGACACACAGCAAGAACATAATGAAGAATACGTGGAACAGGATGAAGAAGAGATTGTGATCAATTTAGACGGCTTTAAAGGCACAGAGAATCCTAAAACCAATAAAAAGAATTTTTATAGCACCAACAAGAAAAAACAGAGTATACCAAAAACGGATAAAAAGACCAAGCAACATACAGGTTTTAATAATGTCAATACTCAAGGTTGGTATCTAATTAACAATTTATTACATTACTAATAAGTTATGGGTGCTTTCTAACTTAGTCAAATATTCAGGTCTAATTTTATGTGACTGTTGTTCGGGAAAGCCCCTGTCCTCAATATGATATGACACCATAATTAACATTTTATAACCATGTAATATAAATTTGTGCAACTATCTAAAAATGAAAATGTTATATCAAACAAATCTATTGCAGCTACAGGCAACGTGATAAACATAGTGGGCTCACGTGATTTGCACTTTGGAAATGAGTTTGTGTATTATTTAGGCCCAACTACAATGCCTAGTAATCAGCAGCAACGAACGGAAGATCCAGATAATTTAAAAGTTAAAAAATGCAGCCTCATAACACTTCTTTTGGAGGCTAAAATAAAGGTACGAAGAAAAATCATTTTATATATCATTGGCCTATTGCCGTCTGTAATTAAATTATGTTGCTGGAAAAAGAATGATTAACATAATAGCCAATGTTAAGTTGCTAATTCTACTGTCCACTAACAAAAACGTGGCTAAGTGACAAATGGTCACATATATGATTTAAATAGCAAAAAATAGAGCACAAATTTCTGTTTTAAAAATAGTTAAATTTAGTTAACGTGTTCGATTTATCGCAACTTACCCTAACTATGCATCGCTGAAATATCATTAAAAAACCTCAATATTTTAAAAATGGGTTATGATTTTCCATGATACCTGATGTAACTCCACTTATGCCATTTTTCCGTGAGGGGTGCGATATGATCGCATTCATTCTTTCTCCTTATACATTGCTCACACTAACACAGCCCCTACATCTGTAATGTAGAATACAGGAGAACAGCTCCTGGATTTAAATTCTAAGATTTATATGCTATATGTGATGGGTAAATCATTTTTTAAATGAATCACTTTAGATTTTGTTTCCCGCTTTGATTTATCTTGTTTATCATGGTTATTTCAGCCTGAGTATGAATACCTTGAGTATATCTCCAAAAACTTGGGTAAGAATTGGTACAGCTTCTTTAGATTCCTCGGATACAGTCAAGGACGTATTGAGACTTGTGAAATAGACGAGGCAAGGAATGGAGGAGTATCAGAGGTAAAAATTTACATATTTTAGTATAGATACTGATTAAGTTACTATTAATATTGCTGCATAATGAGGATCGTCACTTTTTTTTTATTGTAGCTTTATAGCATAGTTTCCCAAAGTGGTCCCTACCCAGTGGGCGCAGAAGAGTCCTAAGGTGGCTGAAAGTGCCTACGAAGCAACTAGAGAGCGTTGATCGCGTCCAGGGGTGCTACCGCATTTGAATAGATAAATCAGAATTAACTATTATACTGCCATCCACTAACTACAACGCGGCTAAGTGACAAATGGTTAAATAACAGTTTCAAATACCAAAAAAAGGCCACAAAACTCTCTTTTAAAAATTAGTTAACGTGTTCGACTTGTCGGAACTTACCCTGACGATGCATAACTGAAATATCATTATACAATTTCTATATTTTAAAACTGGGTTATGGCTTTTTATGATATCTCAAAAAAATATTTTGACACTTAGCCGCATTTTAGTTACCGGACGGCGGTATAAACTACACTTACATACATTTTTTTTTATTTGTGATTTTTGTGTTAATGAAATACATGTTTTCAATTATATCTGTAGCGGTGGGGCCTTGACATTTTTTTATCTTGCCTAAGTGGGCGGTGAACCATAAAGTTTGGGAACCTATGCTTTATAGTATAACAAAAATAATTAACAACTGTTTTTGATTTTTTAATCGGTAAAAAATGAATGAAATACAGCGATTTTAATGCCGTAGTCCTGTGACGTCTTCTGTCGCCATAGGATCCCGCCCGGCCGAGTCAAGCGGGCTCCACAGGGAGTCGCAGTCAATCCCCTGATTCATCCACTACACACCACAATATCTTTCGAATTTCTTGTGGTGGTAATACAGTGTCATCCTCATCACACACAAATATTGCATTGTGTTAAAATGCAAGAATACACACGTGTCTCTACCTAGTAAACTGTTTTTTAGGATTCCGAGAGACGCAAATTTAAGAAAAAAATGGTGTAACGTAATGAGATGATGAAAAGAATTTCCTCCACCAAGTAAAAGTGTTTTGTACTGTTGCGAAGATCATTTTGACGTAACAAACATTGTAACCAACTATAATTAAATAAATAGTAGTAATATTTAAATTACACGTAAGAACATGTACTGATAGTTATTGTTTTTACAACCCCCTTTTTGAGCTGTACAGTCTTCATATTCAACGTTTATTGTCTCTTCACATATTTCTTTGCATTTCAAAAGCAACACTTATTAACTCCTTTATGCTCGGGCGCTATTTTTGCTTTAACAGTACAAATCGTCGCCTTACTTTCACAAACTCGTATCTTAAAGCACAAAGTTACTGAAATACAAAAAATGGATTGTATATAACAGATTTTGCAGGCTGATTCACATCACGTTTCCTTCATATTCACACACTGGCTTTTACCTATTCTAAAAATAATGCACCCAAACTAACACCCTTGATAAGAAAATTAAATTAAATTGAAATTTTTGCGTTCTCCTGAATAATCACTCTTTATAAGATACAAGTTTGAGAAAGTAAGGCATCGAAATGTCACCTTCCCTTCTAACCGGAAACCATCCGATTGCAGCATCTCCGTACATTTCGCGCACTGGTCTGTAATAAATCCTAAGGTGATTTAATAGACAGACATTCATTAGGTATTATACAAAAAATATTGGTTATTAAAATAACAGTTAGTCCACGTGTAAGTCGATACTTAAGATTTATTTGAACTATACTGCTGGCGAGGATATATAGATGCTGAGCACATTGCGCCGGGCGACGCAGTGCACTGTGCCAGGTCGAAACGTTCCGCGTAGCACTATCGCTTCATAGCGAATCATAGGGTCGTATTCCAGAACTCTACTCAATGCTCAGGTCAGGACTTGAGCAGACTTGAGTATGATTTCTAGCACTGGAAATACGACCCTAATAATATACCCTACCCTAAACCCTAATAATAATACGACCCTCAATGCTCAAGTCAGGATTTGAGTATGGTTTAAAGCACTCGAAATCATACTCAAGTCCCTGCCATTAGGGTCGTATTTCCAGTGCTAGTGTTTCCAGTGCAATCCTGACTTGAGCATTGAGTGGAGTTTTAGAATATGACCCTTAGTGTCATACAACTATGTTATTTAGGCAAAATATTTACGAAAACTTGCAAGGTCCTATGTTAAGTTTATTTTGTTATTCTAACAATTGAGTGCCTATATTGCAATGGCTATTTAGTAATAATTTTAACATATAAGTAGGTATTATATATTAAATTAAATGAAAAGCTTGTAATATTGTGCACTGTTACATATTTATATATTTAAGTAGGTAAGTGAGCCTAAAATAAACTATATAGGACTTCTCGAACATCGGTTCTAGAATAATTCGCATCATTTAAAAAAAATTGCGACACGGAACTGAAATTATCTGATTGGGCTTCAATACTAACCGAACTCTATAGGGTTAGGATTTTAATACTGTAATTGTTCCTGATTTTAAAACAACTGAGCAGAGTGATGAATTCACTCAACTAAAATGATCCGAATAACGTGTCTTCTTTAGCTTTGTTCACGCAATGCCGATAAGTGATATCATGACACGAAACCGGGCAGGCGCCTGCATTTCGGTGAAGCCGAAATATAATTGTAACAACTTCGCTATTTCTTAATGGATTGAAATCATTTCAAAAGTTAAATGCTCGTAAACGTAAAACTCATGCGTTGTAATATTTAAATATCAATTCTATTTTTTACGGTTGATCCTCATTAAGCTATTAAACCATCAAAAACATTTCTTCATTGTGTAATTATCTAAGCGTAATAATGTAAATTTATGCCATGAGTTTTTGTATCTTTTAATCCGAAGATAGCACAAATATACCAGCTCTTATTCTTATTTGTCAATAAAAACTGGTGTACATAAGCAAACCCATAAGTGATAAGTAAAAATACACTTGCTTGATAACTTGATGCTCTTTATGTTTTAATATTTTTTTTACTTGCCCAGCTATGCACTTCAGCTTATCACTCACTTACTTTATTAGTGTAAATTTTTAAGTAAACCACATAACAAATGGTGGTTGCCTAGGTCTCTTTAAAAAATAAATATTGACATTTTAGCTTTAGACAATGCGCACTAACAGTGTTATGTAATTATGTACCTATGTAACAAATTACTTACAGGCTCGTTACAAACTCCTTTTGGACTGGCAACGCAATGACGAAGATGGCACGTTAGGTTGTCTTGCTACAAAACTGTGGCAACATGGGGAGCGACAAATTGTTAAGGATTTAGCCCTTATTTATAACAAAAATCACAAGAAACTTTAATTCTGTATAATTGTATTTCGTGTATACTCATAATGTACTGACGTTAGATTATTTTACTATTTTCTACAGTGGAGAGTACATGAAGCTTAACACTGAACCATTCTTATTGTATGTGGCATAGAATTGAAATTAAATTCTAAAAGTCAAGTTTCACATGCTATAGGCTCTATACATTACATTGGGCATGATTGATAAGGTAATGTTTGTCAATTAATAGCCAATACAGCAACGGATGTGTCATTTTATAAAAATATTTTTAATTGTAGAACAAAAATAATTGCTAACTGTTTATACTAAATTAGGCTGCCAAATTGCATATCTGTCTCTAATGAATTAGAATTAAGTTTTTTCATAGCATTATAATAATTTTTTTTTTTTTCAATACAGCTGCTGTATATTGGGAGATTAATTGGAAATTACTGACTTAATATAAATAGATTTATATTGTTATTTTACTTTCTACTTGTTAGTTAGTACTTACTAGTTTGTTTTATCGGTCTGCACTATCCGGGCTTGAAATTCATCAATAATAATGTAATGAACATTTTTTTTTAAGAAGTGTTATAATGCTAATTGTATAGGACTTTTTACTATCGAAGCTTCGATTTGTATAATGATTACCTATTTATTAATTATAGTATTTTATAAATATTTTTATGAGAACAATGAATAGCATATAATGCTATATAAACATTTGTTTTATATACTTATCTAGAGTTTTAGTATTTTTATATTCTATATTTGTATTTTGTAGCTTCTATATTTCATAGGTGCTATAAATTTTTTAATATATTTTTTTTACATTATATCTTTTTTCCTTTTTTTCTTCTTTTATAAAGGATAACAATTTGCTTTATATCATTAACACAGTTCACCATTAATATAATATTTTAACACAGGTAACAATTTTAACTTCAGTACTGCTCTTTAAAGATCTTTTCGACAGTCCACATCCACACCTTCGAAAAGATTTATATAAGTAGAGGGATTATATTATGTGAGTAATTTGCCCAATCTACGAGTCTGTCGAATAGGTAGCGAATGTTCCAATTCACAAAACTGTCGAATCCAGATTTTGTTTTGTACCATACAAGCGGTTGATATGATGACAACTGTTGCTTACACTTTGTATTTATGACTAGACTTCTGAAAATTGTTGGCAACTAGGGCAGTTCTATACCGAACAAGGGACTTAACACATAAAAATAACAATATAATATTAATATTTTACTTGTATGGGAAAAAGGCATAATTTATAGGTGTATTTCATATTTAGAGGTAATTATGCTATGCCAAATGTGATGTACAAGGAGAAATAGTTTTGTTTACATTTCTTTTTATGGAGTGCCTAGGTACCTAAATACCTAATTAATCTAGAGATTGTTGTGGCTGTGGAGAGTTGGAGAGCACTGTTGCAGAGTACTGCCACTTTTGCCTTGCTACAGTCGGTTAAAACAAAGAAGGTGAGATGGGAAATGTTAAATAAAACGATGGTCAATTTGTTTATGAATGACGTCACCAAGATTTTGCAGTCTTTGCTCAAGAGATAAAAGCTAAAACTTAGGCTTTACTAAATAATACAAGGCCTAGTCACTCACATTCGTCCAATTACTTTACGGCCTCTGCAATAATGTATAATTTTATTATTTGGTATGTAAACACAATGAGTCTTTTTTTAGGGCTCCACAGTGGAGCCCATCATCACCATAAATTTAAAAGCTCCAAAACCTTATGTACACCTAATGTGAGAAATTACAAACTCCTGTAGTACAGACGGCATTTTTATATTAATTTGTTAAACTAAGTCATTCTTACAACCTATATCTCAACTTTCTTTGTGCATGAGATGTAATTAAATGTGTTATTATCTCGGAGAACAAAATTTTAAAATGATTTCCTTTTGTGATTTTAGTAGGTAATAGTAAAAAAACAGTTTTCTTTTTAACCGACTTCAAAAAAGGAGGAGGTACTCAATTCGACCGAATGTACGTATGTTTTTTTTGTATGTATGTTAAGCGAGGACTCCAGCATTTGTGAATCGATTTTGATGATTCTTTTTGTTGGAAAGATGATACCTCAGTAGTGGTCCCATTTAAATTTGAAGAAAATATTCCACCTCTGTGGGTGGCAAACTACGGGATTGATGATGATAATAAATAATAGTAGTAAGTAATAGACAATCGATCGTTTTTTTATAATCTGTACTAAGGCTCAACTCACATTGGCTCAAAGTCGAAGCGTCGCGATGCGTCATGTTTTTCGCCTATAGCATATTCATCTCTATTTTCCTAGTTTTTTATTGTTTTTTTTCTATATTTTCTTCGACGAATTCGAACGAAGTGTCAAGGATATAAAAATGGCCGGCGCCATGATATCGGAAAGTGAAAAATTAAACTATTTGTGTTAAACCGTTGCCCGGAAATTAGTTACATTGGCGATTTAATAGATGTTTTGCCAGAAAAAGAAAGAACCGTAGAATATTTAAAAGTAAAATAAGAATGAAGAAAATCCAAAATGTAGACGAAGAAATGCCGAGTAGCTCGAACTCATTCAAAGTGGTATCGGAGAATAAGCGGACATGTTTTACCTGCGGAAAAGTTGGGCATATACAAGGAGATGGTTGGAACAGAAATCGCGGACGCGGACGCGGACATTATGCTCGAAGTCGTGGTCATGAACGTGGCCACTACAATTTTGCACCAAATAGAGGTAGAGGCAATTACTATAACATGGAATATTATAAAAAGAGCTTCCACACATGTATTGCGAACAGTGCGACGATTAGTGTAGATGCTCCAATTAAGGCAGTGAAATAAACTAATATTAACATAATCCAAGCATTTTTATTATTTGCAGAAGACATTTTACAGTGTCAATTTTAACCATAGATCTACCAACCATAGTGTATATATATATATATATATAACATTCGTCCATCCCTACAATTTACAACATCTCCTCGATAAGCCGCCGAGGTCGCCTGATGGTGCGTTCATGGCGCTTTGATGCTCGCTGTAGGGACGCCGTGGTAGGTGGCGAATGCGTAGTAGCAGCGCATGGCCGCATAAATAAATTGGCTTTTAGACTGTGGATGTACAGACCATATAATAAATACTGACGAATATTTCGACAAATATGTAACATTAAAAGAACTAATAAACGTAAGGGTTGGAGATGGAAGAGTATTGAAAGCGACAAAGGTTGGAAGCATTACAACTTGCTTTCCTGTTTATAGGAACAAAAACAAAGTGATAATAGACAAAGTATTTTATGTAAAAGAGATGAAAGCTAACTTATTAAGTTACTCGAAAATAACGGATAATCAAAAATAGTTTCGACAGGATTTTTATCGAAAATATATAACATGAATAGAGAATTAATAGCATTAGCGAAGAACAACAACAAACAAGACAAGATGCACAATTTGCCATTTAACAACTACAGGACGAAAGCAGAAGATATATTAGATATTGTACACGGATGTTAACGCACCCCCTAGAACTACAGGATACCAAGGAGAAAAATATTTTTTGACATTTATAGATGATTATAGCAAGTTCGCGAGAGTATATTGTATTCAATCCAAGGAACAAGTATATGAATGCTTCATAGAATACGTCAATCAAATGCACAATATTACAGGGAAAACTATCAAATAAATAAGATGTGACAACGGGAAGGAGTACATAAATAGTAGAATATTTCATTTCGCAAAAGAAAAAGGAATAAATGACCAAACCTTGCCAAGCATATGTTCATGAATTAAATGGTACAGCGGAAAGATATAGTAGATCGATAATGGATATGACACGATGTCTTTTAGCTGAAGCAAAGGTTGACAGACGTTATTGGCCA
>NW_020653807.1:0-15606 GCF_003589595.1 Hyposmocoma kahamanoa
GCGTGTGCGTGTGCGTGTGCGTGTGCGTGTGCGTGTGCGTGTGCGTGTGCGTGTGCGTGTGCGTGTGCGTGTGCGTGTTCGTGTGTGTGTATGTGCGTGTGTGTGTGTTTGCGTGCGTGCGTGCGTGCGGGCGTGCGTGCGTGCCTGAGTGCGTGCGTGCGTGCGTGCGTGCGCGTGTTCGTGCAACTGAGCGTGCGTGCGTGCGTGCGTGCGGGCTTGCGTGCGTGCGTTTGTGCGTGCGAGCGTGCGTGCGTGCGTTCGTGCGTGCGAGCGTGCGTGCGAGCGTGCGTGCGTGCGTTCGTGCGTGCGAGCGTGCGTGCGTGCTTGCGTGTCTGCGTGCGTGCGTGCGTGCGTGCGTGCGTGCGTGTTTGTGGAGTCCAAGATTTAAAAGAATTTAACTTTGCTTTGTTTAATGTGATCAGGCGCCTTACCATGAACTCTTATTACAGTTCAGTATAGGTTCGCAACGACAACAAAGGGGGATGGTGATACACACTTTATGTAGCGCTGTCTCACAACGATTCATTTTAGGTCCTAAACTAAATCATAATAAGAGTTCATGGTAAGACCCCAGGAAAAACACTATCTACAATACATTTGTTAAGAACACGAGTTGAATAAAGGGCAATACAACTACCTATGTGTAATTAATTAGTTTTTGCAAACTATATAAAAATTAACAATAATTACGATTGCTCTCGATTTGAATACTTTTAGGATAGGAAATGAAACTGTTTTTCCGGATTTAAATCGCGTATACATATTTGTTTTTTCAACCAAACCGACGTTTCGGGCCCTTTACAGGTCCCATAGTCACGGTTGACTGAGGTGGTACAGTCTTTAACCAGTTATGTCTAATATTGATGCAAGCCACCCTATTTTTTCACTATAGTGACAATAGTTATTAATTAAATACCTTATTTTTAATTTTACAAAGAAAACATTCCAAGTTACGCTACGTTAAGTTTTACAAATTATTTTATTGGATGAAATTTTATTAAGTTCAATTTATTATTAATTAATAATAGAAATTAGAATAAATTAAAACATATTAATTAGTACTGCAGTTAGAGGAAATACTGGATCCCAAACTGATGGTACGGAGAAACCATCTTCCCTGTTGAAATTAGGATGGTTTTTAATTTCAAAAGCCTCTCGCAGCATCCTGGTCAGATAACGGACTTCTTTTCTTTCTTTTAGGATATTTCACGGATTTACGATACTTTAAATTAGGCTATCTTGACTAAATATGTAGTTTAAATAAGGATTCGGCTACATAGGATGGTGTATTATATAATAATAAAGATAAATATTATTTTATATTGAAAATGATTCAATTACCAGTTCAAAGCGTATAAAAGCGCCTATTCAATCTTATTAATTAAATCTTTTATTAATAGAATACAGATCGATTATTCAATATATTGTCAATATATTGAATAATGTCGTTGAATCGTTCAATAGCAACAGATTAGTTTGTTTTACTGAAAAGCAGTGGGTCTGATAGCGACGAATTGCCTGAATTAATAATGTCAGGATAGTAACTCCATACTACTACTAAATTATTTGAACTGTAAGTAGTAATTTATTCGTTTTTCAATTCGTAGTGATATTAATTTTTTTTTAAATCCTATAATAAGAAAAAAATAATAATTTGAATCCAATTTTGACAAGAAAGAAGCCAATATAAGAAAAAAGTTAATTAGTAACTGTGAATAAATGAAAAAGTACTCAGTGAATAAAACCTGTTCAAAGTGATCTTTAAATTCTCTAAACTAGCACTAATTAAAATGTAAAAAGAATTTCAATACCAACGAAGATAACGAAATCACATTGCTAAAGTTATGTACAGTACTTTATTGATGTAATTGGGTATAAAAATAAATAGATTATATTTTTTGTACGGGAAAGTAATTTTCTTTTAAAATAATCCTTCTAATGCAAATTGACGACTCTAAAATTATCCATGCCTAATTTTTTGGCACCTTATATAATACAAGATGGCGATAGCAAATTACTGTCAGAGTGTCTGCAGCTACGGCTATCATGGAACGCTAAACAATGAAAAGCTAAACTATATACTTCGAAATTATCATGATTGCCGATGGAGAGCACACCTGGTAACAGCACAGATATACGAACAAACTTATACTGTACCGTGGTTATGTATACAATAGCAGCTCATTAGACGGCAAATGGAGTTCCGATAAAGGTGGCCCGAGACGTAAGGCCGGAACCCAGAGTATCAGTCAATGGTCCCTCAGAAATGCTCTCAATAAATTGGATCAAGGAGTAATGGCGACAAGCTGAATGGGGTAGCCGCACATGATTGTCGCCAGTGGACCGGGTACATCCGAATACCATTACGTCAGTTATACGCGGATGTAATTTGAGGTGTACGTTTTGCAGACTTTGACTTCTCGAGATTCAAATTTGTATTTTTAAATTCTCCTGGTTTTTGAAATTCGCATCAAATTTTGATATAGATTTAAAAATTGATGCTCGCACGTAACTGTTAAATTGTAGGTAACGTTTCTTTACATTTAATTTATCCACAATTTAATTAGCTATTAGAGTCAGAGAGCGCTACTTGTTGCTTACGCAACGTACAGTTCAACTTCGTGTATTGAAATATATAACAAAGACAAAAACATCCGTAATTAGGTCAGTAGAAACCAATTAATCCCTATTGTTCTGATCGAGATCATATCAAGTGTATTATGCTATAATATTTTATAGATAAAATTCAGAACCCAGAAGAGTCCCTAAGGAATGTGGCAAACGACAAAACTGTTACGTGACCTCCGCCTGAGTCTAACTCCATCAATATTTTACACCGAGGGGAGTTCACGTTCACAGCTATTGGTTTTGTGTTCAATGCATCGAGTAATTCTAACTTAGTAACGGCTTTGTGACATTGACTTATTTTCTTTATCTAGGTCATAGGTGTGATCGACTATTTTAACTCGTGAGATAACCTTGCATGTGATGTGGAAGATAATTCTGAAGTGTGCGAAGGGTTGCAAATATATAAAGGCCGTCCTGTAAAATTGTGAATATTCAAAAGGGTGACAGCGTAGCTCAAAAACAAGTTCTTAATTTTTTTTTAAATTTACAAAAAATTAAAATACAGTGAATAGCGACATCTCTCGCCAGGGCTGGTAACTGTAAAGATATCTAACTGGGTGATAACACTTTCATAGATTTCTCGTAGATGGCGCTACGACCAAAAACTAGTTGAAAAAACCAAATACAAAGATACAACGCAAGCACATAGAAAAATTCGTGAGGTCCGCTGGTTCGCTCCGTGGCTTAGTTAGTATAGCGTCTGACACGGTAAGCTTTCTAGCTTACGTCTTCTGACGTCGTCGGTTCGAATCCGGCCGGATCAAAGGAATTTTTTCTGAGTGTTCGATCTTTGTATTAATAATTATAACAAGTGTTTTGTAACAGTTTATCGAATTCGTAAAAATATTTTCACGTAGTTTCTTAATGTTTATATATTGACTCTTAAATGAATTTGTGATTTTGTGAAGACAACTGTCAAGAGTAGCCAGCAAGCAGAAGGTTCATGCTCCTTGGAAAACGTGTCAAATCCCCAACCCGCATACCGTATTGATCTATGATCTAAATCCTCTGCTTAGAAGATGATAATGCACAGCAATAGGATCAATAACGAGTTGGTCTCATTGTGTAACCTTCTAAGAAAAGCTAGCTACAATGGGAAAAGTGCAGCAATGTGCATTAAAATATAATAAATACGAATATGATCACTTAGGCCCAAGCAAGAATGCCCCTTGTTTTATGTGAAAATATTTTTCTAGATATGATCACACAGAATACGTAAAGTTATATTTGAATGCGATATTTTCGTTCTAATGCACACTAGGCGTTTATATGATCTTATGAATGATATTGTCTGGGTAAGGCGATTATCACACTGCACCGCGCCCCGCGACGGAGCGCGGAGCTGCGTTTTTTAACGTTGTACTGAACTTCAGTAACTGAAGTACCTCAGCTTGTATGGAAAACACGCGCCGTCGAACACACTGACAACGTTTCTCTGCGCAGGAGCGCGGTACGCGCGGTTTTACCGCGCTCCTGCGCGGAGAGGCGCGGCGCAACGCAGGGCATGGCACACTGCAGTCCGCACTACCGCGCAGATTTTTAAGCGTAAGGACGTGTTCAGTTTTCTACAATGGATCTCGACGTCGATAAATTTATATTTGCTATTGAAAATCGACCAAATTTATCTTCATATTTACTTAAATCTTTGTAATGAAATTGAAATGATCCATTTATCGATCTGGTTCGTAAAAAGAGATGTATCCAATATCTTCAGTGTCTTTTTATTTGAGTAAACAAAAACCATATAAACAGTACAACTGCAGCGTCCTGAATGAGTTCTGTGTTATTAACCGTTCTTGTCAAAGAAGGATCTCAGCTACATGTGCAATCACTACGGCGATCAACTGCGAAGCGAGTACGTAAGTGACGGGGGGCCGTTAGACCGCTGCCCCCGCGCAGATTAAACCGCGCGTTGACGCAGATCTGCGTCTCCGCCACCGCGTGCGTGGCTCCACGTCCAGCGCTCCGTCGCGGGGCGGTGCAGTGTGTTAATCGCCGTAGAACATAATTATGTAATTTTGACGTACACAGAGCTTTAGAAGGATAGTATAGTATTCAGCCATTTAGAACATTCTGAGACGACTAACTCGTTTAACCACTTATTTATTTTATGGCATGGAATTTATTTTAATTTTGATTTTACTACACTATTACACTATTATTTAACCACATCGAACCTAATTTATCACGTTCAATTTGGTAAATTCAATTTGGCTTTTAGTTTTCGAAATATAATCAATTTGACGTGAATGAGTAGGCGTCGTCAACTTCACATTTGCAGCTTTGCTAGTATAATTTTGATTTCACTTACCTCTACGAACCATTTAGATCGAAATATATTCTGATAAGCACATAATTAGCACATTGTCAACGTTACTCGTGTTTGTGGGGGAGCTTAGCGAGGTAACTTTTGTCAGGATTACGGAATTACTCGCAATATCTGAGCCACAACTTATAATCCGCGTGATCTCGGAGTTTTCCTGTCTTCAGGAAGAACTCATTTATCTTCTCGACCTTCGGTTTAATCTCTTGTCTAATTTACTCTTATTAGCCGTCAAGGGCTCAACGGTTAACACTAAAATCTTTATATGTGGGGTCCCGGGTTATATTTGCGGCAGAATCGATTTAGATAATGATATTTTCTTAATGAATTTGGGTCTGAGGGTTTTGGATAGTGCTGCATGAGTTAATTTCTTTTACTTTTGTTCTATAGGATTGTTTGTCAACAATCATCATTCTGATGGAAAGTTGATACGTGGATGAGGATGATCGTCTGGAAGGTGCAGGCATCTTACGCACTTTGTCACAGTTACTCTGATCTTACGCTTATGTTCATATAGTGTTTTAGTTTCAAAAAATGATCTCTAATAGTAGACGTTTATTGTTGGTTTGTGGTGGTTTGACCAAGTGTGCCTCAAATTCAACATTGTTCAGCATTTAATTTCTATTTCATAATCATACTCCATTACCAAGATACCAATCCCCGATGTTAGTATGAAAATATCATATCGTAAGTAGCTATTGCATTTAATAAAGGTTATATCAATATAGCACGAGAATACTGAGATGAACAATTTTATTTTTACAATTTATTTTTATGTACAACTAAAATAATGATGTAACAACCCTACGTTCCAAATGGAGTGTAGACATTTACGAGCCCGACAGGCGGGAGTTGCTTTAGTTAGAATTACTCTAAATACACAGCAGAGACATTGTCATAATATAAAAAGAACTCTAAGTTAGTTTGTTACTATCGAGTTTTTAGGTTTTTCCGGATTTAAATCGCATATATTTGTTTTTTCAAAGAAACCGATGTTTCGGGCCCTTTACATGTCCCATGTTGTCACGGTTGACTGAGGTGGTACAGTCTTCAACCAGTTATGTCTAATATTGATGCAAACTACCCTATTTTTTCACTATAGTTACAATAGTTATTAATTAAATACCTTATTTTTAATTTTGCAAAGAAAACATTCCAATTTACGCTACATTCAGTTTCACAAATTATTTTATTGAATGAATTTTTATTAAGTTTAATTTATTATTAATTAATAATAGAAATTAGAATAAACTAATACATATTAATTAGTACAGCAGTCTTATGTCTGTTTGGGATTTTTCATTAGAGGAAATACTGGATCCCAAACTGGTGGTACGGAGAAACCATGTTCCCTGTTGATATTAGGATGATTTTTTAATTTCAATGGCCTCTCGCAGCATCTTATATTGGACAAACAAAGCGAAGTATTTGTACCCGCGTCAAAGAACATATAGCTGATGTCAAACACCGTCGCGTAAACAAGTCTGCAGTCTGCGAGCATGTCATGGATAAACCTACACATTCAATGAAGTTTGACAAACCCCAGGTCCTTGCAAAAGAAGTCCGTTATCTACCCAAGATGCTGCGAGAGGCCTTTGAAATTAAAAAACATCCTAATTTCAACAGGGAAGATGGTTTCTCCGTACCACCAGTTTGGGATCCAGTATTTCCTCTAATGAAAAATCTCAAACAGACATAAGACTGAAGTACTAATTAATATGTATTAGTTTATTCTAATTCTATTATTAATTAATAATAAAATAATTTGTGAAACTTAATGTAGCGTAAATTGGAATGTTTTCTTAATTAAAAATAAGATATTTAATTTATAACTATTGCAACTATAGTGAAAAAACAGGGTAGTTTGCATCAATATTAGACATAACTGGTTGAAGACTGTACCACCTCAGTCAACCGTGACCATGGGACCTGTAAAGGGCCCGAAACGTCGGTTCGTTTGAAATAACAAATATGCGCGATTTAAATCCGGAAAAATAGTTTCATTTCCTAGTTTGTTACTATTTATAAAAAAGTCTTAATTAGTAGCAGTAGTGCTTCTTGTGAAAGTTTAGTACAAGGACGTACTGTTACTTACCTATTTCTGCCGCCAAGCAGTAATGTGAGTATTATTACTGCGTTCCGGTTTAGAAGGGTGCTGGCGAAATTACAGGCGCATGGGACTTGTCAACTTATGTCTCAAGGTACGGGCGCAGTGGCGGTGTCAATAAGATCTTTGCGATTTAAAGCTCTGAGTGGCACTGCAGCTGTTATGGAGAGACGTGTTGCTTACCATCAGGCGCACGACTTGTTCGTCCCATTACTTAGTTTTGATTAAAAAAGAACCAGTCCCACTTGACAGGCTAGTCGACTACAAGAACACTCTTTTGTTTATCATCTTGAATGGTAAGCGACTAAAGGCTTGCAACAACACCACTGAAATACATAATTTTGCATCATTATCAACTTCTACAAGTTTCGCTGCTCTGGACATCACGAGCGGAAAGGAAGAGTTTGTGAATATTCTCCGTCTGGCAGGTTTCATCATGTCGATTTTCTTGCCTTTAACTACTAGCTATTGACACTGTGACGATGTAACCTCCTTCCGTCGTTCCGTCATTCCGCCTTTTTATCACCTTTTCTCTGATTCCTGGCCATTTGTTTTCAAATTTTGAATCGTTCTTTAATTCCGTTGCCCGTAATTCTCACTTTGTTTTCGTTCCATCGTCACTCTCTGCTTAATCACTGAAGCGAGCTGTTTGGCTCGTCTAATTTTGATCCATTTACCAGTTCCGAATCTAAATCATGTGCCAATTTTAATATCAATCTCACCTACTAATATTGTATAGCTCGGCCCTTTCAGGCCTTTCGTTTTTCATTCGACTTATGAAACAAATTATGTGGACCGGAGTATTCTACTTTATTGCCGTGATCCTGATCACGGCATATTAGCGGTTTACAACTTCTTCAACCCTTAGTAAACCTAACCGTACACGATTCGCGTAGACTCGACTGTTACATAATCTCAGTACACAGTACTAAAAAAATCGACCTCAAAAGTACGTGGAATTACATATAATTACCAAGTTTTATTGAAATCGGTTACCGGAAAGTGCGCAAACCCGGATTCATCAACTAGTTCGCCACTATACGGGACTTGACACAGGAGATAATAAAAATCGGTTCTCACTACTTAAAGTATATTGAGAGAGAAAAACGCCTTGAATTAAAGAATAGCAAAATCAATCATTAAAATAATTTTAGTATAATACTAAAATTTAGGCGCTATTTATAAAAATGAATCTTTATGCCTGAACAGCCACCCTTAGAGGTGGATGATTTTCTTCAAAATGGAATGGGTCCACTATGGAGGTACCCTCTTTCCAACAAAAAAAGAGTCATGAAAATTGGTTCACAAATACCGGAGCTATCGCGTAACATACATACAAAAAAAGAACATACAGTCGAATTGAGAACCTCCTCCTTTTTTGAAGTCGGTTAAAAAAGGAACTAAATCCAACAATGACCTCCATATAATGTATTTATACATATGCATGTCATTGATATAGATTCGCATACTTATAGATATAGATACTTGTTTAACTAAACACAATATGTTTAATTTTTATAAGCATTACCTATCGTGCGCCTGATGGTATAGTACTCGGGACGCGTTTCCACTATGTCGTGACGACAGATTGTCGTGCAGTTTATAGTGTGTCGTGGCTTGTATATTTAAATGAAGTTTTTCACATATAGCACGACACGATTAACTGTCGTTCACGATTTTTTATCATTACAACGACAAACTGTCGTCACAGTGGGAACAGCTAGAACGACAGTCGTCTGACGATAAAAAAAGTCACGATTATAACGTGGCGACAAATTGTCGCAGCTCATATTATCGTCACTTGTTACTTATCGCTGTCCGCACGTATTCTGCTCTCTGTTGTACCTCCAATCTTGTACCCCGGGCCCTCTGCTCGCGTTGAAGTAGTGTTGGGTCGTAGCCAAAGATGAGCTTGCGCCCTGTTTTAACCCGGCGATTTGATAACACCGGGTTTAAATCGGGTTAAAACCCGAAATCGACGGCAAAACATATTTACGTCTAAATATTTCTTGTGAATTGAGTTTTGTTCAAATTCAATCAATAATTTGATTCAAAAAATGATACGAAAGATCGTATGCACTTGAATCGATCTTCATTGAGAATCCACAGGATTGACAGGTGGTGGGTATTATGTGGAGATGCCTCTTCGTGTAATAAAAATATAGAAATTTGTTACAAGTTATTGTATATTATGTTGTTAGTGTTGAAATTAATACGAAATTCTGTACACTTCGTTTCTGCCCACGATTTTGGGCAAAAATGGGCTAAAACTCCTGGTGAAAACACGGGCGGGTCGATTGGGTTTTAACCCACTGCCCATCTTAGGTCGTAGCAAGTTTTGACAATACCGAAAAGAAAGCAACTTCGTATACCGTTTTACATAACCCTAATGGAATTCTTTTTAGTAGCATTGGTTGTACCCAAAACTTTCTTTTCTTTGTTTGCTTCCTCTTCCGCATTTTGAAAAAGTAATATATTAATAAAACTTCGTCTTCATCCATTTCGAGCGAACACACCCTACCGGCTTCCAAAAGACCATACAAGCGTCTGCAGTGCATCAAACGATTCTGTCGTGCAAACGATAAGGAGGCTGTCGTGAAACGATAAATTGTCGTCACGATCTAGTGGGAACAGCTAGTCACGACAGTCGTTCAACGATAAAAAATCGTCCACGACACATAGTCGTGATATGGGTTCAGGCTAGACACGTCAGTCGTCCAACGATAATAAAACGTGACGACATAGTGGGAACGCACCCTCAGTAAGAAAAACGACATGATGAAACTTGCTAGACGGAGACGATTCACAAAACTGATATTATCGTTGCGCTCGTTTTGCACTAGTGGTGTCGAGAAGACGAAACTCACGCGCTGTTCTCCTGACCTTTCGACTGCTCTTCTCACATCAATCTCTTCATAAATGCAAGTCTATTCTTGGTATTTTTAACTTGGCCCTCTTTGAAGGACATCCCTAATCTGACCGAGATAATAATAACGAGCACACACTCATAGCCCCGCACTAGGGAAATCCTGTATTGCGCGTGGCATGGACACTCACAAATTACACCCAAACTCACGAGAGAAATAAATGTAGGCAATATAAACATTTTTCCGGGCACGGGAATCGAACCCGGGACCTTTTCGTAGCAGTCCGGCGTGGTAACCATTCGGCCACAGAGGCAGTTAATGTTTCAGCTCTCTCAATTTTCAATAAAAAAACAAGTACTTTAAAATAACACCACTCTTTTCTTGTCAGTGTTGAAATACTATTATTGGGTATTTCTTATCATAAGTTTTTTAATAAAAAAATTCACCAAATCGGCGTTGGCGTGCCGCCCGAAGACTTAAAACAAACGAAGCAATTAAAAGTTTGAAAATCTAAGAAACTGAATGAAGGCAAGCGCGTAAAAATATCTTGGAGATATTTGCTTAATTTAATAAACATACTTAATAATTTTGTAGGAAATATGAATATTATGAAATAAACCGTTACCTTTAAAATACTACGCTGATGATTGATGTACGGATATATTTAATTTCGGACACTAGTTTCAACACAACGACACCGCTCTAAAAATGCAAACGTGGCAAGAAAATTCTCACTGTTTTATGCACAGACCACATAAATGGTTTTATGTTTTCGAATAAACACTTTATCGCTCAGCTGTCAAAACTTACTTATGATTGAATATAATGTTGTCACAACTTTTCCAATTCTTTACCATATTGCATGAAACAATTTTTTTTAATTATTTGGTTATTACAGCACGCACCCGTTACTTATTAACCTGTTCATGGACAGCGTTTACCGTAAAATTAAATATTAGAATATGATACACTGTTTCGCTGTATGGATGTCAAAAAACGGGCTTTACAGTGCAATTTCCAAATACTTTCTGTGTAGTTCCGTAGAGAAGTGTCAACAGTGTACTGACAAAATTCAATCAATGTAATTGAACATTTTATTTTGAATCAATGTAATTATTACGGCAAAAAGTACTGACTTTTTTATGTGCGTAACTATTTAAGTGTTGTCTATGAAAGGGTTAACCTAAAAAAAATATTATTTTTAACTTGTAACTGATATATTTGAAATATAACCTCAGTACAGTTTATAAAAACACCGACCTCAAAAGTTCGTGGAATACATCTAGTTGCCAAATTTTATTGAAATCGCTTACCGGAAAGTGCACGAAACTGGATTCATTCCCGAGGTTGCCTCTTCGAGGTTTTCTACAATTTTCTACAAATTTAAATGGGACCAATAATGAGGTACCCGCTTTCCAACAAAAAATCATCAAAATCGGTTCACAAACGACGCCGGAGCTATCGCGTAACATACATAAAAAAATACAGTCGAATTGAAAACTTCTTCGTTTGTTGAAGTCGGTTAAAAACTTTATCTATTTTTGCTCATTAAGTTTTTCATACAAAAATTACATAGCTTCAAAAGGTGATTTAGAGGGACTCAATCCACCTTTATATTTGCATTAATGAAACAAGGACCTACGTACCCCTTTCCTGGAAATTGACATACATTGTATACCACTCAAAATACGATAACGAACAACCATAAATAATTTCTGACGGATGTTATATAGGTACTGGTGCTTATTTTTAGGCAGTTTAGGCAGAAAATTTGAGCTTGTATTGTAAAAACTATTGCAAAATCGTTATAATTAACATTTTTACTTTTACCTCATGGGCTGAAGTCAGTTTGTAATCTTGATTATAATCAAACTGAAAACTAAATAAATGGACACTATAAATGTAAACAATGCTTATTTCTTCGAGTGTCGCCAATTGTCGTATAATGAAATTTCGTTTTTCATGAATGTTAGAGAGGCTTAGTTGATGATTAAAACACTGGTTTTTGCTTTAATAATCAGGTTTATTTTATCAATCCAAATGTATAATAAAATATTTACTTTTTGCTAAAACTGTTAGGGTTAAAGTCATCTTCATTAAAATGTACTGAACGAATTCTACTATAGCTTGAAGGAAACCCGTTCCTTTTGACTGTTCATTTTTACGCACTATTTCACTTCCGAAGGTTCAAGCAAAACTGAATAACTTGCTCGCGCAATGGTGGCGTAACCGTCCCCTGTGCGGCGACAATGTCACCGTAGGTGTGCGACTTCTATGTCCTATTTATTTAAACTTCTTAGTATATTCACCATATTCACTAAGTGATGAGTGCTGTTTTTGAATATGACAACAACGTTCATATGAAGTACTGGTTTGATATAATAGAACGTTTAATCGAAATCAAAAGACGAATATAGCGTTAATTATCTCCTATTTTTAGCAAAGAAATATTACAACTTGAGACAAACTTGAAAAATCATTCGTTCTTTCCCAGCATTTTAACAATTGTTTGGCTGACTGGTTTATCATGGTATAAATAGGCGTAATTTTGTTACAAGCTTACAATAAGCTTACATTGAAAAAAGATTGTTTTTTGAAAGATTGTGAAGTAGTACGCGTAGGTGGATCCTGTGGCACCTCTATGCTATAAAAAAGGCCCCCTGGTATACGTGGTCAATGATTCATACGAACATTGTTATTATAATTCAATCTTTTTTAACGGTCCTCTAATAAATATGTTCATGAATGAAGTACCAGCTTAAGTTGTCTACGTTCACTTTTAACATGTTCAAAAAGGATCATCTTAAGTTTATATTATAATAGCTTATACATTTTAGACAATCTCTACATTTCGACTTAACCCCTTCATTACCTTGCTCACGCCCGCTGAGTATCGTCACCACAGCAATCACAACATCAAAATTGTATCTCAGGAGACGTGGCAATGCTCATTTACCTTTTAGCTGTTATAACTTTGTGAGTTTAATGAATACTATTTTTCATACAAATATTTTTACCCCTTTTTACCCCACACTATCTAAAAGTAACATACTCTCAAGTTTTGCTGTTTTTGGTGTGCCCACATCTACCAGGGAATTGCTCCGAACCTTCTCCTTTATGTATATAGATATATACAGATTTTTATGCTGACCATGCCAACGCTTTCGAGCGTCATTTATTTGATAGGTCCACAGATAGTATGACCTGCGTAACACAAACCGCTTTATTTGCAAATTTTGGCCACTATGGATACCGTAACAGTTACCGTTTGGCGTCAAGGTCATGTTTATACACCCTTATACAAAGCCGGGTACTCTACAGAACTAGTGGTCATCATTCAGATCAAATGGTGCAGACTCCTGGCAAAATAATGAAAATATGTATTGACATTAAAAATATACAATAACCATTTTAAATTATATACAATAAGTAATAATGTGCCAGACAACCACACCTGGTCTCAAACTATGGAGTTCCCTGTGCTGTGTGTACCAGATAAATAGACCAATTTAGAAAAATTCAACATACAAATCCTACCGTAGGCGTAGGACCAATCCTACCTCCTCAACCGGCGTTCACAGCGCAAACCGTTGTGCCGCCGAGGTCGTCGATGTGGTGTAGAAACAACTTTAACGAGCTCAACTTAGGCCACTTTTTGTTTTATACTAATGACTATACCAATCTTATTGTTTTGTGTTACTTCCATCTTACTAAAAATAGATATACAAAAGTACGTGCCGTGAACAATGCTACTTCCAATGTAGGAGACTAACAACTTGTTTCTCAATGGGAAAAAACAAATTATATAAAATTTATATTATGTTAGAAAGCCACTAACATTATTATAGTTAGAAATGAAAAATTGAACCTTGTAGATAAAGTTGGCGCCTTATACCAGCGCAGTGTTTACCGACGTCAGCGTATTATATTTGGAAGATAACCTCGTATCGGCTTACAAAGGCCCTGTAATTATATTGAATAGCAAAACTGCCGCGTCATTCCTACGCCCGTCGTCGAACTTCGCTTTCACCGCGGGGCGAGCTTCCGCAAAAGTCTGTCTTATATGTGTACCTACCTAATTCCTCTATTGAGAATTCAAGGAATCAGAGTCACTAACTTAGCTTAAGTATGCGCAAACTGAAGTTGAGAAAGCTTGTAGAAGAAAGGTTCTTTATTGATGATTGAATGTCCTGCTAAAGGTGAATGTGTAAACGAACTGAGACGCACACAGAAAATTTACATGATAAAGAACAGTCAAATCACAAGTGTGAACTTCGTTCCCAATCTTTGATCAACGTCTAAGAACGAGTCGAAATTAAATGTCATATATAAAGGCCGCGCATTTTTTCTCAAAGAAAATCCGAAGACTGGGGCAACGTCTCACATTGCCACTTATCAGGTTTCACTTGTAAAGGCTAGTATGTTTTTCCGACCGGGCGCTGGCGTGAATTGGCAGTAAAGAACGGCACCGTCGTCAGTCGCTTCAAATGTCACCTGCATTTGCGTTTCTATGACTAATGCAATTGTAAATGTGGTTTCAATCTAAAATAATAGATCTGGATTACTTGAGTCACAGGAGGCTATGCACATATAATGGTACCTATGTATACCTGTGCGTCATATTATAAGCCTGTAGCACTTAGTAAGGTCCGTTCATAATTATGAACATCTCACTCAACCCATCAATAAGCTTCGCCTACGAATGGGAGCAACTGCATAAAAAAATCACGAGTCATTACATACAACGGCCAACACGGGGCGTGAATATTGCATTGAAGCAAAACTACGGATATATCCTAACCCCGTTTTTGTACTGCGCTCGGGGAGGCGAGCCTTAAGGACTCGTACCTACTAAAACCTGTCGTTGTTTTGTACTGTTGCTTTCCGGTAGGAACACGGAAATGCAGTTGGAGACTACTACGAACCCATCAGCCTACAACGCGCACGAAAAGAAAGTGCGATTTTCATGCCAGCATTTAGCGTGGGCGCGTCAGGGCGCCGAGTGTCACATAATACACAGTATATACTTAAAGTTTAATTAAATGTCAACCGCATAATAATCATAAACATCTAAGTAATATGGCTCATTCAAATTAAAGCTATTGTTTATAAACAACAATTTCCGAAACGAATAATTATGCAATTTATAGGCAATTAAAAACAGTTGATACTTCGTTCATAAACCTCGGCTTCCCCGCATTGTGGGATAACACGCAGTGAATGCTGCCATAATACCGTTTTATATGCAATCCGCAACCACCAAAGGTTACAGTGAAAGATCTAAGAACAAAGCGAGATAATAAAATGGATCGTAATAATTTACCATTTAAGATACGAATGGGTCTTATCTCTGAGGCATCTCATGTAATATCGTGAATAAAACGGGAAGTAAAAGATGTGAATTTCACAGAAAAAGGGATTGTTTCTCTCGTTTGTTTTTAAAGTTATCAGTCAGGCAGTCAGTCGATACGCATACAATTTTATTGTGGAAAGTACTTTTATTAATACAATACATATTCTATTCCAAAATCTGTAATTTATTCTTATAATATAATATTCTTTTAAATCTCTTTAGTCTGTTGAGGATCCAGACGCCTACGTTTTCTATCAAAAGTTTTTCTCTGAAGGGATGCAAACAACCGTACGGCGTTTTCCGAGAAATATGTATAAATCGAGTTCTT
>NW_020653808.1:0-10411 GCF_003589595.1 Hyposmocoma kahamanoa
TGATATCCTTTTTTGGCATTTTGTCAACAGTTATATTAAAAGTGGCCAATTGACCGCAGTGATCAGAAGTTAATTTATTTATAATAGATTTATTACTAGGTACGGCGTTATGTTGTCTAAACAAGTGGCAGTAGTAGAAGTTATTCTAGTAGGCACCAAGAAAAGATTCACAAGATTACAACATTGGAAAAATGATATGAGCCTACTGCTAGCGCTGGAATCTTCTAATAAGTTAACATTGAAGTCACCACAAACAGCAACATATTTATTTGGATTATTTAATTTGCCTTCGAAAAACTTCGTCTAATTTTCTTTCAAATACTTCGTAAGATGAATGTGGGGGTTTGTACACGCTTGAACAAGCCGTTCAAGCTCTATGCAGGATATCTCTATAGTCCGCTCAATAGATAGGCTCACAATATCTGTACGTTCTTTAAATTTTAAATTATTTTTAATAATAGAATAGCTTTTTCTCTGCTGAACGAACTAGCCACCTGGTGATTGTTGAAGCTAAACATGAACTGGACGTAGTTACGCGAAAACATTCCAACCCACAAGTCACTCGAAAATGAGTTACCATAACCAGGGTACTATTTTTGACATATTACATCATGTGCACACAAAGATGCTAGTATTTTTAGGTTAGTTTCATCAATAAAGTTTGACCCAAATGTTCCAACCCATCATTTTGCCAAGGACGTGTACTCAAAATAAAGTAAAAACATTACATGCATACTGAAACATATTGTTATAAACTCTTAATAGAATAACATACCGTTATAATGTTCCACTTGTCTTGGAACATTATACTAAATTCATAAAACGCACATTTAATGTTGTTGTGTGGGTTGGAACGTTTTTGCAAAATCTTTGTACATTTTTTATTTCTGCAAAAACGTTCCATGTAATTTGAAACCTTTTAGATTAATCCATACTGTTTTTTAAAGCTGCGAATACTGTTCTAAATTTATTGGGACGTTTTATTATAATATATTATTTTCAATTTTTTTGCCATAAACGATCCATATACACTTGATCCATTTTTGCTATTAAATATATGTTCGAGAGAATAAAATATTTTTTACCAAAATGAATAACTATGGTATATTTAAGTTTATGTATTAGGTCAAAACAGTCAATGGACTATTTACAATAAAGGTGGCAACATTATTACTCTTTGCTCCCGTAAAATGACAGCACCAACTAAATGCACATGTGAAACGAAACGCCACCGCGGACCTACCTGTCATCGTATCGTAGTGTGAAAAGAAATGCCGACAAAGTAAGACGTGCTGCCGTGTAATCTTCTTTTGTTTTGTACAGTGTTTAGTTTTTGTAGATTCGCAATGGAAGACGATGAAAACGTAAGTACTTGTTTTTATAGACCGTACGGTAAAAAGACATGTATGTAAACAACATGCAAACGGACTTCCATGAAATAAGTACCTATTTATTTTAACTTGTTACAGTGTGAGCCTTTAAAAGAGTTATTAGATAAACGAAAGAAACTAATCGAACTACGGGATAAGCTAACCTTGCGTGGAAAAACAAATACTGCTGAGGAAAAAACCGCAGGTCTGATATAACCTTCTTATTAAAGATTACATAATTTATTATCTTAACAAAGTTATCAAACTTTTTTGTTTTACAGTTTAATAGGTATACGTAGACTTTAATCCATCTACTAGGCGTCTGCGCAGTCAACCAATAAACGTCATACGATACGAGGGTACTCAATATGCTCTTCATGGAGGAGCAAAACATGTGACGTAAAAATTTAGTAGTATATGTTGGTGTTATAGGCTTAAAACATCTTGCATGATAATTTGCTATGTGCAAAAAATATGCGTGTGAAATGGCGAAAATGTTGAGTACCTACAGCATAGCAAAGTTTTTACTGGTCTTGTGGTGTTCTAAAACGTTAAGCTACTAAATTTTAGTTGTTCATTCAAATCCTGAGTTAAGATAAAAACAAGAAACAAAAACAAAAAAATGTTTTTACAGAAATTACGTTTCTTTTGGGTAAATTTGCTAATTTACGTTTTAGAGCCCCTTTTCTTCCGGGCACATAAAAAATCCACTTTATGCTATTTTAGTATATGAATATGCACGGCATTTTGCACCCAATTTATTTTATTCTTGCATTCAAGGGATATGTCACATTTTTTTATGTTGCTAAGCTTAAGGGTTTTATTCACTGCATTAACAAAGATAAATCCAAGCACTTTTGTCTAAGACTAAGAATTACTAATATTAACAGTCCTGCGTCAATTGGTGTTTGGCTCGGTTAGCTTTGAAAAGTAAACTCGAACGTAATTTTTACATTGTATATATATTATGATTTTTAGGTAATTGCAAAGTCGCTACACCTCTAACCACACGCATTTTGGTTTCTCAACTGCCATATTTCTCGGATTCCTCCCATGCTCCTGTTATTGGGAAAAAAAAACAATGAAGATGATCTACAAGGTAAAATTAATATCTTTGTGACTAAAGTTTAAACTTTATTACCTATTAAAGTAAACTTTAGGTGCCTTTATTGTCCAAATGTACTCATAACTACACATTTTTCTTTTAGGAAGTTCCAATCCTAACACACCATATTCAAATGCACAACCTTCGATTTCTCCACCACCGTATTCTCCGATTACTCCACGTGCACATAATAAAAATGGCGATACCGATGGCGACGAATTACAAGGTATATAAATATAATGGTGTTGTACACTTAAATATACCTACGTATACACGCAGTTGGTACGAACAACCCGACGTACAGTCGAAGACAGAGTTACCTGACCCCCCTTGCATAAAATTTTGTATGACCTGACCTGACCCCCCGTCAGTTAACTCTGTCTTCGACTGTACATTAAACATGCTTCCCTTTATCTCTGGATACTCGTGCTCTCTTGAAAACTTGTTGATCATTATAATTTGTTGGTACTTCTGATGTATATTGATATCCCTATATCTCATTTTAGATAACTCCAAACCCAATACGCCTTATTCAAATGCACAACCTTCCGTGTCACCTCCACCGTATTCCCCGATTACACCACTAATGAATAAAAACAGCAAGGTTGTCGAGTTACAGGGTAAAAATATATTTATACTTACTTATATACATATATGTATAATACTTACTTAAACATTTCATTCAATATGTAGTAGTTGATTTTAATATATCATTTTAATTGTAGGGAACTACCAAACCACTGCTCCATCTTCAGGCATTCAATCTTCGTCGGCTACTTCTTCCCTACCCCTTTCGGCTTCTTCCCCTCTTGCTCCAATAAGTAACGAAATAAGTCATGACGACCAATTATCAGGTAAAAATATGATAAAACTTTTGTAAAAGTAAAAGTTTATTAGTAAGACAATTTAATTGTATGCTTTGATAATGCTAATTTTTAAGTTCACAATGCACACAGTGTGGAAAACGTAAATCTTTTTACCTCAAATTAACTGCATCGTTTCTTAGGGTGTGATTATATATCATATCATTAATTTTGTTTTTCAGAGCTAAGAGATCAATCTGAACTTGACGGTTCACTGGAGCAAAGACAGCCATGCTCACCAACTCTATTGATGAACAATGAAACATCGCAACCATCTTCGATCATGTCATCACCTCTTAGAGTAATGTCACCAGATACTGAAAAAATATTTAATATTTTGAGTGGGCAAATAGAAATAAATAATATTATAAACGATGAAGATAGTGCTCAATATGATGAAGTACCTGACAGCGACGATAGCGTTAGGGACCCAGGTTATAATATACCAAACAAGGTTACAATAATAGACGACTCGTCCACCAGCTGCTCGTCTGTTGCCGAAAGTATAGCGATATCCCATCAAGAGTCAATTTCAAATGCAGCAGAAGAAATAGTACAAAATCCAGAACAAGAAGCGGTTGAAATAGTAGAAACCCAACCTAACACACCCGGGGGTAGACCAAAACGAGGTCGAAAACGTAAACATCCCCAGAGCAGATCTGAGAGACTTCATAATAAATATAATAACAAAGAGTATACTACAGTTCAAAATAAAAGCAAGAAACCAAAGGTGTTTGTAAATTATAAATGTAAATGTTCTAAGGATTGTGCTACTTTGGTTTCGGAAGAAAAAAGAAAAGAAGAATTTGGTAAATTTGTGTGTCTGGGTTCCTACGTTGCCCAGTTAGTTTTTATCGGGTCATGTGTGAAGGAAGCCAAAAAAAAACGATCGTATACCATGGTTAATGTTCCCGCTCACAAGAAAAAACCCAAACAATTCCATCGGGTCTATAAAATCGGTGGTATACAGGTTTGTCGTGATATGTTTTTAAAAACATTTCAGATCACCACTTAAAAAGTTACTGTTTCTCTAAAAAAAACTGAGGAGTAATGAGTCGTTAAAAGATGGAAGAGATGGCACCGGTGGCTATAATAAAGTATCAGATGAGCATTTTGATTTCATTGTAGAGATAATTAACAAACTTCCTAAATATGAATCTCATTATAGGAGATAAAAATAACGACGCTTTATACCTGCAACCAGGAATGACAGTAGCAGAAATTTATGATATATATAAACAGGAATTTACACTTAAATATAACGATGAACAGAAATGTGTCTCTTTCGAATATCTAAAAAAGGTATTTTTTACCAAATTTAATCTAAGATGCAAATCGTTAAAAAAAGATACATGTAACAAGTGCGATAAATTTCAAATGAGAATTTGTGATGCCAAAAGTGCCGACGAAAAAGAAAAAGTAGAGGCAGAAAAAATACAACATTTAGGTATGGCTGAAAAATTGAGACAGCAAATGAAGAGAGATTTTGAGCAAGCACAAAATTCACCTTTAGTGGAATGCTTAACCTTTGATTTGGAGAAAACATTGCCTTTACCCCGCATTCCAACGAATATTGCATTTTACAAAAGGCAGTTGTGGTTCTACAATAGTGGTATCCATAGTGCATCGAATGATACTGGGCATTGTTATGTATGGGTAGAAGGAGAGGCAGGAAGAGGTGCACAGGAAGTAGGTTCGTGCCTAATAAAATATATAAATCAAAAACTAAAACCCTCGGCTGAACATTTAATACTATGGAGTGATTGCTGTGGTGGTCAAAATAGAAACATTAAAATCGTCCTAATGATGAAAGCCATCTTAAGCTCTCATCCAACCCTGAAAATCATATCATTCCGATTCCTTGAGTCTGGCCATACTTTCTTACCAAATGACACAGATTTCTCAAAAATTGAAACCGCACTCAAGCACCATCAACGCGTATATACACCTGAAGAATACATCCATATTATTAAAACCTGTAAAAAAAGTTAAACCTCTTCAAGTTTGCAAAATGACAAAGACTGATTTTTTGAGTACAACTAAACTGGAAAAGAAGATTATCAATAGGAAGAAGTTTACAGACTCATCTAAAGTTAGTTGGCTACATACAAAAGAAATCAAGTTGGATAAAGATAAAATGTTTTCTATTTTTATGCGATCTACCTTGGAAGACGATTTCAATGAGTTGAAGATTGATAAAAGAATAAAGCGAGAACTGCAATACATAAAAGAATCTGATTTTTGTTTATTGTGGCCTAATGGCAAACCGATTGCTCCAGCGAAATTAGTGGACTTACAATCCATGTACCACTACATACCTGAGGATTGCCTTCAATTTTATAGAACGCTTCAAAGTTCTGAAGAAGCTACTGATGATGTTGATGGGTTTGGTGGAGTTCCGGACTTCGAGGTTCAAGAATACGATGATGAAAATTGAATGTTTAATAGTTATAAGTTTTTGATAACTTTTCGAACCATATAAGCTAATTATTAGCATAGGTCTAAGCTCAAAAGATCACGCCCTATTTTTTTGTAATACATTTTTTCAATTTTTTTTGTTGTTTTTGTATGTTCCTCATTGTTATTTATTATTTTACATATTTATTTTAGATATATTTATAAAAATATAATACACTTAAATTCCTTTTGGAACGTTTATGCATAATTGCTATTTAACAAGGTTCATACAAAATTAAATTTAGCAAAAACGTTTCAAACTCGTTTTACCTACTTTTATACCCTTTGTATTATGTATTTACAAAAAATATGCATATCATTCAATAACCAGTTTGCCATTCCACAGAAAAACCAATAGTATTTGCCTGAAATAATTACAGGGAAAAAGTGTACCGCTAAAACACAAAATTGCGTTTATCTCAAAATGAGGTCGCTGTGGGTTGGAACGTTTTCGCGTAACTACGTCCCTGATGTTTTGATAGAAAGTGGTGTTCAGTAATACAAAGAATATCAATATTATTACAGTTAATAAATAATTCTATTTCTAACTCTTTGCCTTTCATGCCTTGAATATTTTGGTGCACCAGGTTTAATGTACAATTTATTTTATTTCTGTGTGTTTTAGGTTGGTTTTTTACTGTCATTGTGTTGCAAGAGATCTCTCCGTTGTCTTATTAATTCATTTAAATAATTAAAAATTGAATTATTTTCAACAGAATGATTATTGTCAGTAAACTGACCTATGTCAACGGACTGCTCAATAGAAGCAGCCGGTCTGGTAGCCAATGATTTGGCTGAATTATTAATATAATATGCAACTCTGCTATCTGTCTCCTAAAATAACTAGTAAGATAATACCTATCTTTCGTCAAATAAAAATATTTACTAATAAAATTATTAGTATCCATAAAATGAAATTTACTATAATGAAATGTCAAGCTGTGTAATGTTCTATTTAAGTTATGCCTCAAATTATTTTCACTTGTTGTGAGGCTATTGCTGAAGGGAAAAGCTAACAGAATAATTTCTTTTATATTAATTAAATTATTTAATTGTGAAAAATATTGTAGTAAATCTTTTTTGTTTTTCATTTTCTTTTTTGTTGCCAATTAAAATTATTAATGAAGTGTCTTTGTCAAATTTATTTGACAAAACACTATCTAATATTTTACAGTATGTTGCACCTGGCATGCAAATATTTGTTAATTTTATTCCTAGGTGGTTAAGTTGCAAACCTATATTTTTACCCATTTCATCACTATACGTAACAATATTTTTTGATTCTAAACAAGATTCATGCAACAACAATAAGGAGGGATCAGTGACACACACAGACAGGGAGGTATGTGGTTTTATTTCTTTGCAATTGCAAACTTGATTATTTGTTAAAGACACAAATCTGTCATTATTATATCTACATAAATCTAATAAATTATCCATAGCCTGTGTGTGCTCCTTTATCTCCTGTTGCGCAGTTTCATAGTTCTGTGTTATTAATTTTAATGAATTTGTTACATTCATAGCTAAGCCTATTTTTCTCAAGATTTTGAGTACAATCACTCAATTCATTCAACAAACTCTGACGTTCTTTTCTTAATGATATATTTTTACAAAATGCTGCATTTTTCTTTATTAGTTTGTTTGTGCTGGGTATGTGTTTATTAATTTTTACATATGTTTTTTATTTTTTTACTACAATTTAAAGTTAAAGCTGTTGAATTAAATGAATGACTTTCACAAGTCAGATCTATGGTGATTGATTCTGAATAGGAGGGTGGTACAGCACATACCATTGAGGGAGCACTGCTAACCAGCTCATCAAATAGGGACTGCGACTGTGTTAACTGTTGCTCGTCCCTTGCTTGTTCCATTATAGTTATTTGATTGTATGCGTCTCGTAGGTCACTTCTAATGAAGAAATGCGTGCTAGAACTTCTTCGAATGCGCTGCTGCTTTGGTCGAATCCATCTACCACTATCTGTAGCTGGTCTCTTTGGTACTGTACCTCCGTAATTTGTATAAGCAATTCAGCCATATCACATTTTAATTGTCTATTCCTATCTAAAATGTCCAATATTTCCTTTTCACTATCGTTTCTTTCTGTTAGCAATTGCTCATTCAGTGCCTTTGCTGTTTTGAGTTCTAATAAAGCGTGTTGGAGTTTATCCCAATTGACGTTCCGCAGCAGCTTTGCGTGTAAACATTGTTTATGCTTTTGAAAAAGAAAATGAAAACAATTTGAAAAGAACGTTAGCAAGAAAGACAGCTGATCGAGCGATTACTAAATAGTGAGGTTATGTTACAATTTACCCGTACAAAGACTAAATATTAGACAAAATAACCACTGTTAAGTGATATTATAAGTTTAACTACCTGTTTATCTTAATAATTATGGAAATACTTACGAAATAGCATAGAATTTTTATAAACAAATTCGTAACGGCTATCTTTCCAAAGTGACTAGAAAAATGCTCAAATTACCTTTAACCTCGATAATTACTGTTGCAGTTGTGTAACAATGAAGTTAATTAATAAATGTGCAACGACGGATATTATTTCACATAAGACACTTTTTGAAAAGTATTAGGCCGGTTAACCTGACGGTTTTCAACGTCACTTTGTTTACTTATTAAACCTGATCAAATCACTATGTATGCAATACTGTATAAGTATACTTTTGTAATGATATTATTCAGTAATGAAATGGGGTTTTACAAGAATAACACGATAAAAACAATTAAATTAAGAAATAAAATTACGGAACACTTAAGTTTTTCAACTTAACCGCTATGTTGCCAGCACAAAAAAAAAGAACTACTAGAGCAAGGCGCCCTGGATGTACATTATAATCGATAATTCGACTAGCGCCATCTAGCGAGCGGCCACAGAACCGGGTGGTTTGTCTAGTTTACTAAGCAACTGACGTAAGACACCGCGATACAGTGCCGCAGGGTAGTGTTAGCAGACGCTCACTAGTTGGCGATGCTAACATGCTGCCAGCCTAGATTTAGTATATAGGTACCCATAGATTGGCAATGCAAGTGAAAGAGCGTTAGTATACACGTATGTTAGAGCGAGATGGGTAGACGAGACCACTTCATTATACGCTATGAGCCTGTATGAACCTAGGGTCAGCTGATAAAAGAAACAAATTTAGTTTCTTTTTGAAAAATAATTGGTTTTAAAATGTGAAATAGTGTCAAACGGACGTTTATTAGTCATGGTAACGTGTTCAGTGCCCGGACATAACTCATCTAAAAAGGAAAACTCGCAGAATTGTACGTTTCACATGTAAGTACTATTTAAATGTTTAGCTGTCTAAAAGCACTACCACAAAAGCTTTTTTACATAAATATATCCGTAAAATAACACTAGTAGAAAGAAAGGAAGGCGTTGTGAAATGAGAGTTCAAAGAGTTAGGATCAAGCCCAAGCAGCACACTCATATCTAAATATATACTATAAGATATCTAATAGAATTTAATTCGATTGAATATTTTAAGAGTTCAAATTCCCTCAAGATATCTCGAAGAAGGTTTCTAGATAATTTAAAGTAAAAGTGGGCACAACTTTATTAGTAGATCATAAGAGTGCTTTGAGAAACTATCTGTAGGTAGTTGTAAGAGTGATTCTTATCTTTTTTGTCAAGTAACCCTTCTAGAATGCTACAAGACCATTTGTAGAATGTAGACAGTTTTTATTTAGTCTTGTAGATAGTTTTTAGATAATGTATAGTCTATGATAGTTTTCTTAGTAATGCTATTTTAAAACTAAAATAACTAAAGCCTTACAAACATGAGACGCAATTCTCTTAATATTAATAGATTTCAAGTTTAATGGCTTACAAAATATAAACTATCAAAATTGCAACATGGCGAAATTAGATATAATATTTCTGACTTTTTTGCGCAATGTTTAATCGGTTAGAAAGCGCAAATTGACGTGCGACTTTAAATACATTGTGAAAAGTGATGTAAAACCTGTTATAAAAGTAATGCGCTCGCTAAATTTTAAATATTTATGTATAAAATATAAACTTAATAAAAATACAGTTATCGATTTTCGGTTTTAAATATTTATAGAAAACTTAAAGATACAAAATAACTCACAAAACAAACCATTTACAAGAAGTTCTAGGCTTCTTCAAGCTAATTTCAACTTAGATTTACTTTTTAAAAGAAAAGAAATTTTTCTCGGCTACTTCATAGTCATTCTTTAAAATTAAAAATGGTGATAAGAATTTAAACCTTTTTTAAAAACACAGTTGGGAGCATTTTGTCTATAGCTTTATCAATAGAAAAACTTTAGAATAAGAAAAGATTATTTTTACTTGCTTTAGTGTAGTTGAACTTGTCGAAGAATATTCCTCCTATGAGATTTTTATGATTGTCTACAAAACGCAATATTTCTAAGCGTTTTTTTTCTTTTGACAGTATTACAAAACCTTTATAAGGTTATACGAAAAAGTGAGCGTTTTATGCAATAAAAAACTTTTCAAAACACTAGGTCAAAAAAACAATTGGAAAAAATCCAATTTGTCGCAAAAAAAAACGTTTTTCTGTACAATTACATGGAATGTGTTATAATTTGACTAGAAAGGTGGATAAATTTCCTATC
>NW_020653809.1:0-11105 GCF_003589595.1 Hyposmocoma kahamanoa
AAAAATCACAGAAACCATTTGAAAAAAGTTTCATTCGAAAACCTCAACCCATGAAGATTCTATGAAAATTCAAAGAACCTATTTCAATAAAACGGCAATTTCATACTTTAACCCCTAATACTTTTTATAAAAAAGACTGTTGGACGTTTAAGCAAGACGAAAAAGTGCAACTTTTGACGGCCTTGCCCATGTACGGCTATTTATATTCATAAATAGAATAAAGAGAAGAGTTTCTTTCATCCGGAATTCAAAAAAGTAATATTTGGTGGTTTTAACAATTCTATGTTGCTCCTTGTAGCTATATGTATACATGCATCTATATATGTGGAAGACATTGAAATTATGCCTATATAAATGCCAATATACCTATTATTGATTGTATTCAATGAGTGATTAATAGTGATTATATCGTTATAAATTATATCAAATGTTATACCAAGTGAAAATAGATGATTTGTTGTTATATCTTACATTACACACCTTTCCAACAGTCTTGTTGACACATTGAGTGCTTTTCTGCAAATAATTTGAGAAATATTGTACTGGTATGCGGTATATATACAAATTTTTAAACATTCTTGGTTTAAAATTTGTACTATATAACAGCATTCAAAACACGGTGAAATAACGCTTAAAACTGTTTAAGGCGACTTTTGTATAGCTGTGGCTGAGTGTTCTCGTGTTCAATGGAATCTTCTTACACCTACCGTCGTCAACGCGGATGACTTCCTTTTCCTTCAGATCTCTAGTCCGGATGTTCTCGTCGGGAGGCAGAACTACTCTGGTGGTTTCTTCTCGAGGATCTGTCATATTATATTGTTGAATTAAGGAGTTACCACATATCATCGAGTATATAACCAGAAATAGAGGGGAAATAAGGTCCATGTATTCCTGGTAACACATTAGCGATACAGCTTTTATAAATATCAACTCCCGTTTGCACTGAAATATAGACAGGCCAACTACTGACCTGTGTGTACGTCTCCGTATATTCCAAAAGATATTCTGTATTTATTGTAATAAAGATAATATCTTTGACAATGTCGTGCTGTTCTATTCGGTGGTGTGGGAAAAACAGCAAAACATCTAATTACAAAACAAACGGAATCACATTTAATCGGTAATTAAATATTAAATGTGTAATTATGCAATTTTCGTCCATTATAGCAAAGCTCAAGTTAACTGGTTGATATGAGGTGAAACAGTTGACGACATCCGTCAATTGTTTCGAACTCGGGCTAGCCAGTCGGAGCGCAGTTGTCTCAGTAATGATATGGCAGAATAGTTTTCAAACAAATTAAATGACATGTCGTCTCTATTTCTGGTTATATACTCGATGCCACATATTAATCGAATTGTGCCGGTCTTAAACAGCTTCATGTCCGTGTAATAAGTGCGAAAAAAACGTTACACATTTCGCTTCCGCTCGGACTACCGGCGCGAATGGCATATCTTTTTCGGTTTTATTGTATGCTCATATGAAGTAATTCTGGCTGGCTTAATGCGATTATAAGTTAGGTGAAATACTTAATTGACATTCAATTGCACTCCCGAGCTTTAAAACTCTAAGACTTTGAGGAATATTGCCACTGCACCCACGCTAACACTTTGAGCGATTATTGCCACCCATGCTAAGACCTGAGGAGTATTTCCACTGCACCTTCAGATTGACTAAGTCCCATGTGCCTCTAGTTTAACCAGCATCCGTCCTTTCAAAACCGGACGAAGTAATGCTCATATTATTGCTTGGCAACAGAAATGAGTACAGTGACAGTACCATCCTGGACAAACGCCTACAATTGAAGGAGCTCTACTGCTACTAATACTATCTAGCAACAGGTACCTAAATTGCTGGTTACTGTTGTTGTGTTGTAAAAAATGCATGCTGTAGGGGCCAATACTACGCTATAGTATTGACGCCTAATTGTTTAAATTGATAGATGATAAAAGTATAAAGTTTATTAATAAAGTAAGAAGATACAAGGCTCGTTGAGGATGTGTATCTCTTACGTTGTTGTTACGTTAAGACATATGAATGTTCGTTAAACACTCAAGATGTCTAGATGAAGTGAGTGCTCGTTTAACACTAAACTTACTTGCCTACTTATGTGCCCATGTAATGTATGTAAGCCACGGACAGTAGGCCACGGACAGTAGGGCACAAAGTAGAGCGCAAGGTAAGCGGAAGAAAAATGTGCGGTTGTAAACCGTACACATGCATACATAAATGAAAAGAACTTACGTGTTTTTTTGTGTGGTACACATATAAAGTTATAAATTTTATCTTATGTATACATACATTGTGTTCAGTCGCATTGCGTCGAAACATTTACAACGGTTAGTCCTTTCGGTCCTTTCACAGCAAGATTCTGGGTAAAACTAAATTCTATTACACTAATCGAATAAATAAACTGAACTGAAGCGCTAGCCAACCTTACCAACCATCTTACTTCATAGATTTTGGACAAAAACGTCTTAAAAAATCATTATCATAACCATAATCCACAACATTGCGAAAGCTTGCCCGTAAGTAAGATTTAACGTAAATGTAACACAATTTTACCAGATTTACCAGCCCCTCGTCCCGGAAGGTTAGCAGCGTAGCCGCGGAAGAGGGTTTCGAGCTCGTCGGGTGTCATGCGTCGCAAGTACGGAACCCTTCTTAAGTCTGGCCGATGCAACGATCGGAATGAATTACGGTGCTGCAACAAACAAAAAACATCCGGATGGATTAAGGGCGTCTTCAAAGTAGAAGCAGCCAGCAGCGCTTATTAATAAAAGAGCTGCAGTGGCGCTGCAGCCACGCATTACTGCATACAACACGTAGCCTGCAAGTGGCGCGCGCTTGGAGCGTTTGTGGTGCTGCAGCTGCGCTTCTGAATATTGTATGAAAATTAATAGAGGCGCGGCTGCAGCGTTTTTATAAGCGTCTAATGTGAAGGCGCTTTTAGAAACCTCCCACACTAGCGTTTTTCGAGCCATAGCGTCTTGCCAAAGCATGCACAGCGTCTTGTCAACGCACGCACAACGTCGACACGACGTCCGCGCGGCGACGCCGCAAAGCTACCACTCTCTTCTCGTCTCTTACAATAATTTCTAAGGATTTTATACAAAAAGTGTGAGGTGATATAAACAGTACACATAGGCCTTATTCAGAGTGCCGGCGGACGCGGGTGCGTGTAAATCAAATATGTAGACGCTTGTTGCGTTCACAGTGGCCGCGCGCGCAGCCGCGGTTGCATGTGCCGAGGTGGTTTGAGGCTCGCGCGCCGCGCGGGTTGATCTCTTGGCGCCGTCCGCCGAACCATTCACAGTGCTTTGTTTAGCGTCTGTTTGCAACTTCGACTTGTGGATCTAGCGGTTTGAGTCGCTTCGGCACTGTGTGTTATGTGGGACCATAAAACAGCTCGTGTTTGTCAAGTTCATATTGAATTGTTTTTCGGTTATTACTCGCCAGTGTAGTTGTAGTAGTATAGCACTAAATCGATAACAGAAAACTCGTGAAAATTATGATAGCCTTGCAGAACACGAATAACAATGAAAAAAATGTTTAGAAATTCCTATTAATTTATGTCGAATATATACAAAAATTTATTATGTCGCCATTGTAAACGTGTCTGAACGCTAATAAAGCTTACTTATTTCCAAACTATATATATAAATTGAACAATAATTTTGAATTTTAGATCTTTCCATCTGTATACCTTAACGAGTCCAGGTTGCACATGCATCCTTTCACATGCTCTTGACATGCTCACGCACTGAATCACGTTGTTGTCGTGTTTCACTGATATTGCAGATAGCCCGGTGCGCACTAGATCTTCGTTGATCTACAAAAATAAAAACGCAATACACTTCTGCTTACTGCCACTTAGAGGTACGCAAAAGCCGCATCTAATGATGATTAATTTTTGTTTGTTAACTATAAAAATATCATTTATTTTATTCCACCTTTCAGTATTTCTTCGAATGATCACAAGACAGACGCAGCCGCGTTAAATATTCAGTGACAGGGAAGCACTTATTCCTTTAAGCCTTATGAATAAAGATATTAAATGGAAATGGGTCATCTGCACATAAAAATAGAGTTCAGTTCGTACTCGTAGTAAAAGAAAACATGACGCTTAGTACGTTTCTTAAAGGAATTGAACTTACAAAACTTACTTGCCTCTACCGCAAATTGCTTTAACATAAATTACGTTTTTTTTCTTAACAACTTGGAAAACTTTGTCATCCAATTGTCCGCAAACTCGGATTCCATCAGTTTTCAAATACTTTTTCACAGTTTCCAAGTATTTTTTCAAAGGTTTCCTCGCCACAGTAGGCGGGCATTTAATCAGCGTCCCTTTTCAATAAACCGTTTTCATGGGCGAACAAAACCTAGCCCCGTAGTCCATCAATCAAGAAACTGACGCGATCCTTATTCGGGTGGGTTGCGAATTGTGCCTTAAAGTACCGCTTGCGACATTTCAATGACGAACGGACAAATTAAACCTATCGAGCAAGCCCTTGAATGATTCAGAAGAGAATAGGGCTGAGATGGTCTCTATTCAAATTGTAGCATTGTGAGTCTATAGAGGCTAAAGAATCACTCAACTATACATATATCTATTGGAAAACATCGTCTCACGTGTCTAATTATATCAACAAGACAGGGATAGGTAATAGGGCCCAAGTCTGTCTGTGTTTCAACTGAGTGCAATGGCAGAAGTTTGTACGTAATGGCTTGTCAGTGGCTATATGGCTAGTCGATACAATTAAAGAGCTTATATATATTGGATACTGAGTTTCATTTTGTAAAAGTATACATATAATTTGAGGACTAAAAATTTAAGATATGCATAGTAATTTCCATGGTAGTGTTGGTAAGGCAACATCTGTCGTTAGTGATTAATGAATGAATTCAATCACTGCCAGTCCTCTGACACTAATAAGACTCAACTACCATTGCAACTAGATTTTAGCAGAATAAAAATATTATCATAATTGCAATATAATCTCAGTGGAACCTCAATGGAATTACAATAAACAATCGTTTGAAGAAAACTACCTTGACTAGACTTGGCTACCCAGGCTATATGTATAAGTTTTCACCTTTCGATGTTAGTTACAGTGCTTTTTAAACAATTCGTAACGTTTTTAAAGAGCAAAGGTACCTGTAACTCCCTTCCTTCACAACATGGGACAAGAGGCGGCAATTCCTCTTTCAACTTGTGGGCTGAATTTAGTCCTGTCGCCATGTTGTCGCCGCTTGCCACCGGATTCATCCGCAACAAAGATGCATCAGAGGATATTTTTTCCTTTACCTACAATTTATTTGCATGTCTGCAGCTAATGCTATTCTCTTCTACTAGTGTACCTATAGGTACTGCATAGAATACTTTAAAATGAGGTGATAATAAATTATAAGAATAAACAACAATCAATCGTGATACATGTAGGTATATCGTCAGATTAGTAGGTAATAATTTCAAAATGCAATGTTTGTTATCAGACTGCATGCCTTTTAAATAACGAAGTTGTATCCATAGGAAATGAAACAATTATTCCGGATTTAAAACGCGTATAGTTGTTTTTTCAAACAAACCTTGTTTAAAAAAACAAGTACCTATACGCGATCTTAATCCGGAAAAATAGTTTCATTTCCTATGTGTAACAATCGCGAAAATCTAAGAACTCGAAGTTATATCCATTACATCGTTCTACTGCTCGGGGCGGGGGTCAACCAACCGCAAGTAGGGACTTCACTGTAGGCTGATATTATACGAACGATTTTTGTACTTCGTGTAGTAGCTAACAAAACTGCCCGACAGATCATCATGGTAAGCATATTTTGTTCATACCTCGAAGTTCTCCGTTACCTCCTTTGCTGACATGTTAGTACTCATCATGTTGATGTCACGAACCGCTGCAAGTAGTGTTTGACGGTCGTGTAAAAGCTGCATAACGCCGCCTGTCCCAAAAGTAATGTTTAAATATTGGTTAAATGGTTCAAAAGTAAAGGTTGAATGAGTGCTGTTTTTTTTCCAGTTGTTCACATTTTTACTGAAAATTTGACACTGTAAGACATTTCCATTTTCGAATTGCTATGTGTGGCTATTCGTGTGGCCAGAGTCATGACATAAAGAAGTTTTTATAAGTGCTCATATGCCGACTATAACAAGACTGTGTGCTTTATTTATTTACATTTTTTGCCGCCAGAAAAGAAGGACTAGGAATGTTCCTCAATGATCTATTCCACTCATATACACGCGCCGCTTTAAAGAGAACTCAGGAAAAACCATAAGCCCTTCGATCGTACGACCGTCCACATTATCGATCGGCCTTGTATTGCTTCTAAAGAAGTTTTGTAAGAAATATACCTTGATCATCATAGTTAAATGCTGTCATTTTATTGTCTTAGGGTCGTATTCTAGAACTCTACTCAATGCTCAAGTCAGGATTTGAGTATGGTTTAAAGCACTCGAAATCATACTCAAGTACCTGCCATTAGGGTCGTATTTCCAGTGCTAGTGTTTCCATTACAATCCTGACTTGAGCATTCAGTAGAGTTCTGGAATACGACCCTAAGAATACCACGGGCTTAGATATATGTCTAACTGTGAAGTTCATTCTGACAAGGCAAATCTTATGTCATGTCGGATCCGTCAGGGTTGAGCAGATTCAGGGATTGTGCAATGAGATTACGTTGAATAGTAACACTGTACCATTGACGTACAATTATATGGACGTCGGGTCCGCGCTAAAAAGTGTCCGCACTTGTAAGGCGCTAAAATCGTATACAGAGCGCCAAACTCCGCTTTAGTCTTCATTTGTTCGACTGACAGCGCGATACTGCGATGACATTACAATTTAAATTTCGAATAGGTTGACTTGGGACATTTTTTTCGTGGTTTTTGTATTAGACCCGTCGTCCATTTATTTGTAAGTCAATGCACTGTACCTATATTTTAATCACTGTTAAATCGAATAACGACTTTTACTTTCTATTAATTTTAACGATCAAAATAGGCACTAGGCGAAACGTATGACAGTTTCTAGGCAACGTGTGTGTAGCCCGAGAGTCCAACCACCACTATGTCTTCTCTCGTTTACCACCACCGTTCCCCACCCAGACTCCGTCGAGGTCCATCGGCAGAGGGAGCGCGCGATACATTGTAACCTGCAGGTGGCGCATCGGCCTCGCAGTTTTTCGTCCGTGCTCAAGACCGTTTCCGATGTACATTTTTTAGATGCTCAATATACTTTGCACCTTTAAAATGAGTGTGACCCAACACAAAATTCCAACTTTTTGGGAATACGCTGAATAAGATTTAGAAGAATTTTAAAAGTTACAGGACATTATACATTACTGGTTGTCACTCTTGAGATACTAAATAATTAGTCCTGGAATATAATGATATTCCACATTCAGTTTCATCTCAATCTTACTCCGAAGCACACCCCGGACACTCCATACAACGCAACGGTCGAAATTATTTACCTACTACTACTACTACATACAGCAAGGCGCTATCTGCATACGCGCAAATGTGTGGGGGAAGAAACGCAAATGTGTGGGGGAAGAAAAAAAAAAAGGGTTACCCATCACTTGCTCGTACTATTTACGTTACGTGGTCAGAGCGGCAACATAGCGAAAATTCGAACGCGAATCTGTTATCTATATTTCTATTATAGATTCCTAATAATTACACATGTTCATTACGTATTTATATCGATATAATATTATATTTTTCATTAATTCACTGACTAAAATAATATTAATAGCACTTTGGACAGGTACTCGTACCTTTAAAAAAGGCAACCAAAGTATTTGAAATTGCGTGTCCAACTTTATCATTACCTAGTTAATAATTAGGTATATTCACTACGTAATATTTATCGGCAAGAAAAATTAAAAATTCGAGAACCCTTGTCTAGCTCACGAAGTTATGGCGTCTTATTATATTGATACAATAAATCTGTATTATATGTTATTACTCTGCACTAAAGAAAACTATAACTGAATGAGTCTCAGCCATAAGTTTATTTACTTACTACGTTTCATCTTTCAAAAAACGAAAGAAACTCCTCTCTTTATCCCGTTTAGATGTTTATAAATTGCCGTATACAGCACAATTCACGACCATTATAAATAGTAACGTAAAACGATATTATATATTAACCATATATTTTGGGTACCTATATACTAAATCTATGATATTAACGTACAAATTTCGTAATGAATAAATGAAAACTATATTCAAACGGGTTTCAGTCTTAGCGCGAAAACGACTCGCCGACAGCCTTGTTCTCTATAATGTGACCGTCAATGTGCGGGACTTGGTGCGGTATCTAAAGCTAGGGAGAGGCGGAGAGTGTCCGTTCTCATTACTTATTTGTTCTATGCCCAAAGGGAATTAGTCTCAAAAATTGTTTTTGATTGTTTTAAAAAAATGGAACAGTCTTCAAGAATTGTATGGTAAAAAGCATTTTGCGATTTCTGACATTCCGAGTACTCTGAAGTGGTTGCAAGCTGTGAGCAAGTTCCATTCTCGTTGGAAGGAATATAACAAAATTTAAAAATTGAATTCACAAAAACTAGCTGCTACAAGCCATCACAATACATTGCGACACACTACAAGAAATCTCACCATATTAATAAGATATTAAGATATTAAGATAAGTGTAAACATGATCAAATTTCCTCAGATCATTAATGAACGGATGCAAAAGTTTTGTAGACGTTCGAGCTTGTTGAGCTGTTCTTTTGTTAGATCCAAATAGCAGGCATCAGCAAGCGCAATTTTATGATGATTTTCGGAACGAATACAGCTCGATTGCTAATACATCACTTTTTCGCCAACGTTGGTAGCGTTTGTCTTTGCACAAGCAGATTCAACACTATAATGAATGCGGTGTTTACATACTGATGTGGGAGTGAATTTCAAACAAAATATGAAAGAGACCCATATAATGAGTTTGTGCTATTCGAGCTTCCATTGATTTCCACATTAACAACCTTATGAGCAAGTCCCCTTTCCATCATCGGGGGCCTAGAAGCACTACTAGAAGAACTAGAAGTTTCGCGTCCACATTTATATGGGCAACGGCTATGGAATGGACTTGCCTGCCTGCAGGCAGGTTTGTTTCCTGAACGTTATAACTAGGGCTTTTTCATAGGTGTGTTGGAGGTAAAATGCGCACTGATTTTTTTAACCGACTTCAAAAAAGGAGGAAGTTCTCAATTCGACTATATGTTTTTTTTTAATGTATGTTACGCGATAACTCCGGTATTTGTGAACCGATTTTCAAGATTCTTTTTTTGTTGGAAAGGGGGTACTTGCATAGTGGTCCCATTTCATTTTGAAGGAAATCATCCACCTCTGTTCACGCATGAAGATTCATTTTTATAAATAGCGCCTAAATTTTCTTAAGGAGCAATTATTTTAATGGTTGATTTTGCTATTTCTCCAATTCAAGGCGTTTTTCTCTCGATATTCTTTGAGTAGTGAGAACTGATTTTTATTATCTCCAGTGTCAAGTCCTATATAGTAGCGAATTTAAGGATATTTCAATAAAACTTAGCAAATAGACGTAATTCCATGTGCTTCTGAGGTCGTTTTTTTAGTACTCTGTACTGAGATTATTTACTAGATTTTGTTGAGTTTTTGAATTAGATAACTTTTCTTCCAAAAATGCGACTTGTATTGTATATTGTATGCCTACGTGCTCAGCAGTCGTTGAAGTAGATGCTGAAATTGTGCACGTTATCAAAGGTTCACAAAATTCTGGATAAAATGTGAATAAAATTCACTAGGTTGAGTCTGCCTACTATTAGCCACTATCGAGTAGGTAGTACCCATAGATTTACCTATATACTAAATCTATGGTAGTACCCGATTATTCTTCCCACAAGTTCTGTTGTACAGTTTAACAACAGAACTACTGGTATTTGCGATTCCCAGTAGTTCTGTCGAACTGATCTACGACAAAAGCGTTTTTGTAGTCACGCAGAAAGCAGGTTTAGTTTGAGAAAAAATATAGGTTTGTCTTAGAAGTCTGGATCAGAAGTAAAAACACTTTAAATCAGTAATAATTTTAATGAGGCAAAAATCGGTTATATAATACTAAATACAACATTTGAAAAATAGACGCGTCGAGAGCACACCAGCATAAAAGTCCGGCTGTGTGATTTGCAGCGCCTTTTATAAGTTCGCTCATCGGCATTTGGCGGTAACGCGCCAGCAATTGGCAGCGATGATTGAAGCCCGGTACTGCCAACTTATATGTCGAATTGTATAGAATTGTCGCTGTCGGTTGGCAGCACTGGCAGAGGCGCCTCTAACTAACATTTTGTTTATTACCCTGTTCATCGTAGTCTGCCTTGAAAACCGTAACCCTTGAAAAGTACTTTGGTGAAGACTTCTTAAAGTTAGTATCGAAGGCAGATCACGTCTTAACACGTCGGTCCAAATTACCCCCTTCAAGGGAACTACTTTATCCTCTACGTCACTAATAAATACTTTTCTTTTTCACAGAAACTTAAAATAAAACAAAAATTAATTTCACAAGTTTTATTATAAATTAGTAAACCAAAACAACGTAATTTTTTTGTATATGGTTATCAATAAGTAATCATTATTGATAACTAGAAAATGGAAACAGCAGATAATCATTACCTACGTACCTTTAATTAAATTAAGTGTCGGTATACACTTATTTACATAGCAAGCAAAAAAAACACATTTTTCGAATGAGTTTTGCTTTTTTAACCAATTTCTGGTAAACTTTTTCACTTTGGTGGCTCTTGTTCCAAGTTAGCACCTTCAGGATGTTCTAATGAGTCATCGGCAGTATGTTGGCCCGGTATGTAGAAATCTGTATTTTCCTGCACGTCTTCGTGGTATACCGGCTCTGACCCGGAAGCAACCGTGCTTTTCTGTGGAAATGAAAAACATAATTCATAGTCGTAAGGTGAGCTAGTATGCTTATAACTAAGTATACTCAACAATATATTATATATATAATATATATAATAATAATATTATATATATATATAATAATAATAGTATACTAAAATAATAGGGGTTAAAGTATGAAATTGCCGATTTGTACTAAAAATC
>NW_020653810.1:0-11876 GCF_003589595.1 Hyposmocoma kahamanoa
AACATTATGCTACCTATACTATCCACTGTTAGCTTTTCATCGATATATTGTTCCACGTTAAATCTTTCAGGAGCAAATACAGGGCATTCCAGTACAATGTGGGGAACAGTTTCTACCTTCCCGGGCTCACAGATGCACGATGGATTCTCCTTGCACCTGAACCGGTTCAGGTACTCGGAGAACCCACCGTGTCCCGTCATCAATTGCGTTGTCACTCCACTCAGTTCTATTTTCCTTACCGTTTTATAGGCCAATACTGCGTCGGGGAAAAATATTTTTGTTATAGCAGCCGTGTTACCGTTTTTGTACCTCTCGTTCCATTCGTCAAGCGAAAGTAATCGGATACTCCGCTTGACAAATGAAACTGGGCACAGGTCGTAATTCGGTTTCTTTTTAGAGCTTAGTGCTGCCTGCTTGGCTAACTGGTCCGCGCGCTCATTTCCCTCTAGTCCCGCGTGTGCTTTTACCCAGAATAAAGCGACAGTTTTATTTTCCTGTGATAAAGTTTTAATATTAGTTCTGATTTTAACGGCTAGAGGGTGTAAGCAGTCCAGTTTTGTGACTGTTTGGAGTACGGCCCTAGAATCGCTATAAATTGCGAACGTCGTTTCTTTACGCCGGAGGATCACCCCACTCGCCTCATACAGAGCCAAGAGCTCCGCCTGGTAGACGGTACAAAAAGACGGCAGACTAAGTTTGACGGCTTTGGTTTCGATCTCGCTATTCCACAGGGATAGCGAGGCGCCAACCTTGCCGTCAATCTTGCTGCCGTCTGTGAAAATACGTATGTCGTAGTTACTATTTGCGTCTACTTGTCTCTGGTCCACCAGGTCTTGGAACTCCAGGCGTACATGTTCAGCAGGATGTGGAGTTTCAGTAGCTGGAGCCTTCCGCTCTATGTCCCTATCTGCTAGTGCCGGCAGGGATACCCCCTTCTTGGCTTCAAAAAGTGTAGCCGCCTCACGTACTCGGAGGTCTAGAGGGAGCATCCCAGACAACAGCAGCACCGAGTTCAATGAAGCAGTGCGGTAGGCCTTACATATTTTTTGGAGAAAACTACGTTGTATAGCATCCAGCTTTCTTCTAATGCAGATCTTGGTGACGGCTGGTGCCCAGACACTGGCTGCATACAAGACAATTGGTTCAATTGTGGCGGTGTATATGATTCTTATTACCTCTGGGTGTAAGCCCCAGCTTATTTTTGCTGCTCTAGCCAATTGCTTGTATGCAGTCACTGCCTTTTTGCACACGTTTTTGATGTGGGTGTTAAATGTGAGCTTATTATCTATAGTCACTCCCAAAAGTTTAATTTCGTTAGTTACACCAATGCTGGCCCCGCCCATGCTCAGTCGTGGGGTGTCGCTTTTAAGTTTCCTTGTAATCACCATTGCGTTGGTTTTATGTGGTGCGAATTTTAGTTTATTGGCGACCCCCCACGCGCGAACACGCCCGAGAACAGCATTAGCGCGTGTCTGTATGTCCTGAGCAGTATCCCCGTCGAAACATAGGACGACATCATCAGCAAATGCCTGACCAAATTCCCCACTTATTTCTAGCTCCTTTAGGAGCGGGTCGAGCAGTAGGTTCCACAATGTTGGACCCCCAATCGATCCCTGTACGCAACCTTTGTTAGTCTTCTTTGAGTATTCTGCTCCAGCATACCTTACGGTTACCTTCCTGTCTTTTAGGTAGCTATCAATAACTTTTCTAATATTCCTCGGACACTTTTCCTCAGCCAGTCGGACTCTTATTGCTGGCCACCAGGCGCTATCGAAGGCTCCCTCTATGTCCAATGATACCAGAATGATAACTTTCTTTTGGTCTAACTTTGATCTCACGTGTTTCATTAGGGCGTAGAGGGAGTCTTCGGTGCTTCTCTGGGGCATGAATCCGTACTGGCGGGTACTCATTTTCGGAATAAGGTGGTATTTTACTCGTGTAAATAACATCTTTTCGAAGACTTTACCTAGGACCGGTAACAGGCCTATCGGTCGGTACGATTTGGGGGTCGTATACGTCTCCTTTCCTGGTTTTTTCAGTATCACCACTGTCGCCTCTTTCCATTTGTTTGGGAAATGTGAGAGTTCCAAACATTTATTTAACATTTCTAAAAATAGGTCAGGATCGTTCTTAATAACATTGGAGCAGATGTCAGCGGTGAACCCATCCGAGCCGGGAGCTTTTTTAGGATTAAACGATTGTATTGCCATGCTCAGTTCCGTTGCCGTGAACGGTGGATCCTTTTGTTCTTCTTCTTCGTTTTCATTTATTTGTTCAGCCAAAGACCTAATTCGATTATGCTCTTCGTTGTCCTCTTCTTCCCTGTCCTCGGGGTAAAAAGTTTCCGCTAACATCCGCACCGAACCCTCCGCATCCAGAGTTTGCCCATTGCTCTCAAGTGGGACGTCCTCCCCTCTCTTCCTAGTTCTGCCAAGAACCCTGTATATGCCATCCCATACACTTTCTCTATCCTGTTTTTCACAGAACTCCTTCCAGCCGTTAATTTGGGCTCTCTTTGCTTCTGTTTCATATTCCTCTTTCTTTTGCAGGTACTCATCGACGACCCTTGAACGGCGGACTGGTGCAGCGCGTTTGATCCTGTTCTTCCGGGTGACGACTTCCTTTTTCAGCTGTTCGAGGTGCTCGGACCACCATGGCAGGGTAAGTAATTCTCTATTTTTCTTTTTTGGGATTGCATGTTTACATGTTGTGGTAATTATGTCTGAGTATTCTGTTATTATATGTTCTAGCTGTTCTATCTCCTTTATGTTCCTAATTTTTTCGTGTGTTAATTGTCGCTTGGTTTTTAATTGGCTAAGTTTCTCATGAAACTTAGTCCAATTAGCTTTCCTGGTGTTATAATGCCTGGTTGTGCTGCTTATATTGATGCCTTTTGATTTTTGTAGCCGAATACTAAATGAGATCCCATTATGGTCCGAGCTAGTTAAGCTTTCATCTACTCTCCAGTCTTCTACCCAGGCCAACAGGTTCGTCGTGCAGGCTGTAACGTCGACATAACTGCTGTAGTGTTGCCCGCCTCGTATTGTGTCAAAGGTCGGCTTTTGCCCCGTGTTGAGTACCTGCAATTCCATAATGTCCAGGGTTCCCAACATTTCCTCTCCTCTTTGATCGATTCTCGAGCCTCCCCACCAGGTGTTTTTGGCGTTTGCATCTCCTCCTATGACAAGCCATTTAGATTCTGTCAGCTCTCCAATCTTCCTCAGATGCTTGAGGTATGGGCCTATGGGCTGGTCAGGTTCAAAATAAAAGGATACCAGCGTGATTCTCCAGGCACCGGTTCGAGCTCCCACAACTGAGATGTTAGGTGTGGTGAGTTTCGGGTATTGTATAATAATAATAATAACGCACACACTCAACATAGCCCCGCACTAGGGAAACCCTGTATCGCGGGTGCCATGGACACACACGTAGACAACCACAAATTACACCCAAACTCACGAGAGAAATAAATGTAAGCCATATAAACATTTCTCCCGGCCCGGGAATCGAACCTGGGACCTCTGTGTGGCAGTCCGGCATGGTAACCGTTCGGCCACTGAGGCAGTCAAATGATGTCAATGTTGTGATCAAACACCGCGATTGCCGCTTTGACAGTTCCTTCACCGGTGCTCTGGAAGACCCTCACTCCTCGGTGGTTAGGTTAGGTTAGGTTAGGTTTTTTTTTTTTTTTTTTTTTTTTTTTTTTAAATTGTACCTCTACCATAAGCGGCAGAGACCTTGTACAACGAATTATTAGTATATTTTTTCCTTGTACCTCTTTTGTTGCTTGACAGAATTGATCCAGAGTCAGTACAATATTATACTGGCTCTTTCGTCAATTCGAGGGGTGGGTGTTTATTCTTTATTTAGTAAAAATTACATATTTATTAGTTGTACAGTACTGTAGGGCTTAACCTATTTTATACATGTTTTAATGGGCTTAATTTTAACTTGCATATTATCTATTCTTACCTAGTATTTACACATTTTTTATACTAATTACACTATAACACTAATTACATTTGTCTTTCTTAATCTACTACACACCTTAGTTTACTACGTTTCTATTTTATAGTTTTTTACTTTTAAACTAATTGTATGGTGATACAGTAATACATCACATATTATGTCATCATACTTTGATGAGCTTGTTCCTTTTTGTTACCTTACAAATTATGTTGTTGCAATAACTCAAGAATGTGTCTCTATTGTTGCCCGCCATAATGGACGCCATATTTTCAATTGTGATTTTACAGTCTATGACGTTCTCAGCCTCCATTCGCTCAAGATTAAAGACCGGGCACTCCGTTAAAATATGGGGGACGGTTTCGCTGACTTCAGGGTCACAGATGCATGACGGGCTCTCCTTGCACTTGAACCGGTGCAGATATTCGGAGAGCCCGCCATGCCCCGTTAGTGCTTGAGTGATAGTGCCGGTCATCTCGAACTTGCGGACGATCCTGTGCGCAGCGATTGCGTCAGGGAAGAATAGTTTTGTGACTCCCCCGGTTTCGCTGGACTTGTATCTCTTGTCCCACTCGCAAAGCGACTCCGTACGGAGTATTCGCTTTACGAACGAGACGGGGCACTGGTCGTAATTTGGTCTCTTTTTGGACTTTAAGGCGGCCTCCTTTGCCAGATGGTCGGCTCTCTCGTTTCCCACCAGCCCCGCGTGGGCTTTGATCCAGAACAAGGCCACCACTTTGTTCTGTTGAGATGCGGTTTTCAGGTTCTCTCTAGATTCGACGGCTAGGGGGTGGAGGGAAGTGAGGTTTGTAATTGTTTGGAGGGCCGCCGTTGAGTCACTGTAAATGCCGAACGTGGACCTTGGACTCTTGATAATATGCCTGGTCGCCTCGCATATCGCTAGCAGTTCCGCCTGGTAGACCGTGCAATAGGACGGCAAGCTAAGCTTGACGGGTCTAGTCTCCACCTCGCCCTCCCAAATGGAGAGCGCGGCACCGACCTTACCGTCAATCTTGCTGCCGTCCGTGAAAATCCTAATGTTGTGGTGGGAGTTTAAGTCGACAGATTCCTGGTCTACCAGGCTCTCGAACTTAATCTCGGCGTATGTTGAGGGGTGAGGTGCTTGCAACGCAGATGTTCTTTGCTCGACCTCCCTGTCTCCCAGCTCGGGCCGGGGCGACCCCCTTCTGACCTCGTATAGTGAAGCCATTTCACGTATACGTAGGTCCAGTGGGAGCACCCCGGCCAGAACTAGTGCTGAGTTAAGGGAGACCGTGCGGTACGCTCGACACATCTTTTGCACAAATCCACGCTGGACAGTATCCAGTTGCCTTCTTGTCCCAATCTTGTGTGCGGCTGTTACCCATACACTCGCGGCGTACAGGATAATCGGCTCGACGGTAGCGGTATAAATTGTGCGGATGATCTCCGGGTGTAATCCCCAGCTCACCCTCGCCGCTCTTGCGAGCTGTTTGTAGATATTAATGGCTTTTCTACAAACATTTGCCACATGCGTGTTGAAGGTGAGCTGGTGATCTATGGTGACTCCGAGTATTTTAATTTCTTTGGCCATGCAAATGTCCGTCCCTCCCATGCTCAGGCGTGGTGTGTCGAATTTCAGCTTGCGTGTTATAACCATTGCGCTGGTTTTCTGTGGCGCGAATCTAAGCTTGTTTTCGACACCCCACGCCCGAACAAGTTCTAGAGCGGCATTTGCCTGCCCTTGTATTTGCAATGCCGTTTCTCCGTCGAAGGCCAGGAGGACGTCATCCGCGAACGCTTGTACGTAGAGGCCCTTGGCAGTTAAGTTTTTTAGGAGAGGGTCGAGGAGCACATTCCACAAGATAGGGCCACTAATGGAGCCCTGTACACATCCTTTATTGGTGGTCTTTGTGTACTCCTCGCCGCTGTACCTGACAGTGACCTTTCTTTCCTCTAGGTAGTTGTCCATCACCTTCCTTAGGTTCTTAGGGCAGTTTCCTTCCGCCAGACGGATTCTAATAGCTGGCCACCAGGCGCTGTCGAAGGCTCCCTCTATATCGAGCGACACTAGAGTGATGAGCTTTTTCTGCTTTAATTTTACTTTGATATGCTGCATCAAGTTATAAAGGGAGTCCTCGGTACTGCGCTGGGGCATGAATCCGTACTGGTTTGGGCTGAGTCCGGGCAGGAGATGGTATTTCAGCCTGGCAACTATCATTTTTTCGTAGATTTTGCCCATTACCGGCAGGAGTCCGATGGGTCTATATGCTTTCGGGGTGGTATAGTCGTCTTTGCCAGGCTTCCTAAGTACCACAACTGTAGCTTCCTTCCATGCTTTGGGAAAGCAACCGCATTCGAGGCACTTGTTCAGGAGCTCCAAGAAGGTGTATGAATCATTCCTGATTGCTTGGCCGCAGATGTCGACGGTGAAGCCATCGGCGCCGGGTGCTTTCTTTGGATTGAATGAGACCAGTGCGGAGTTAAGCTCTGTCATTGTGAACGGAGGGTCCTTTGGGTCTTCCGGAGTCTCGACGTTCACTTGTTTTGCTTTTTTCCTCATTATTTCGTGTTCCGGGTCATCATCCTCTCCTCTGTCCTCCGGATAAAAAGTTTCGGCCAATAACTTCACCGATTCCAGTCCAGTTAGTACACCCTCTCCTTTCCTTAGTGGAAGATCTTCCTCCCTCTTCGTCGTCCTACCAATTAACCTATAAATCCCATCCCATACTGATTCCCTGTCCTGTTTCCCACAGAATTGCTTCCAACTGTCGACCTGGGCCTTCTTTTCTTCTGACTCATATTCTTCTTTCTTTTCCAGGTACTCCTTGACGACTTTTGCTCGACGGACCGGTGCGGCGTTCTTAATTCTGCGTTTCCTGGTGGTGACTTCTTTCTTGAGTTCTTCGAGCTTCTCCGACCACCAAGGTATGTTTAGCTTTTCGGTGTTTTTCTTAATTGGTATGGCTGCTTTACATGCCTCTGTAATTGCGTGGTTGTACTTCGATAATGCTGTCTCTATTTCGTTCTTCGTAGTTATTTTCTTTATCTCTGTATCTGTTAGACTGCTTTCTAATTTCAATTGGTTGAATTTCTCATGAAATTCATCCCAATTAGCTTTTTTAGTGTTATACAGTCTCGTTGTTCTATGAACAGTCATTCCTCTCGATTTTTTAAGGCGGATTTCCATGGCTATAGTGTTGTGGTCGGAGCTCGTTATGCCTTCTTCAACTCTCCAGTCCTCCACCAGGTCCAGCATGCTAGTGGTGCAGGCTGTTATATCTACACGACTGGTGTAGCGTTTGCCTCCTCTAATGGTGTCGAAAGTCGGAGTTTCCCCTCTGTTGAGTATTTGGAGGCCCAGGTCGTGCAGGACTCCCCTCACGTCCTCCCCTCTGTGGTTGATCTGGGTGTCACCCCACCAAGTGTTTCTGGCGTTCACGTCGCCTCCAACGATTAGCCTGCTCGGTTGTAGTTCTTCTACAATTTTCCTGAGGTGTTTAAGGTGTGGGTCTATAGGCTCCGGGTGCGGCTCAAAATAAAAAGATACTAGTAGGATCCTCCAGGCTTTTGTTTGAAGTCCTACCACTACAAAGTTGTTAGTAGTGTAGTCCGGGTACTGCGTGACGTTAATATCCGCATCGAAGATGGCTATGGCGGCCTTTACAGTCCCTTTCCCGTCATTGTTCTGGAAGATCCGTACTCCTCGGTAGCTCTTCATTGATCCTCTTCCTCCCACATAAGGTTCTTGCACAATTACAATTTCCACCTTCTTTTTGTCTGCCTCGAGTAGGATTTCGTTGGTGGCTAACATTTTGCGTTGGAGGTTGGCTTGGAAAAATTGGTACTGGGGAGTTCTCTCCTGGGCGCCTTTAGCAGTACGCTGTTGAGGACCGGGCCAGCATATCCCACCTCTGCCTTACTGGGCAATTCCAGTCAAACGCGTTGTGGCCCACCTGTTCGCGCCCTGCCTTCGTGCAATTCTTGCATGCTGGTGCTGTGCCGGCCAGCCACTCAGCGCATTCCGTTCTCAGGTGGGGGCCGCCACAGTGGCCGCACAGGTCCGCCACCTCCCGACAGAATCGCTTGCTATGGCCATACCCAAGGCAGCGAGTGCACTGCACCAGCGGAGTCTGGTCCGCTACTCTAATACGTTGGAGATCCACATGTAGAGCCCCCAGCTCCAGTGCTCTTTTCCATATTCTTGGTGAGGTGCTGATGACTATGTGGCCCGTGAGAGGGTTCCTGGCTTTGCGACGATATTTGATTTCCATTCTGTTTTCCTCATCGTCGAGTCCCTGGAAGATGCCCCTATTTTGATTTCTCAGTGCTCTGAGAACGTCGTCGTCCGTATTGGCCGACAGGACGTCTCTCAGGACAAGGAGAGGGTCCTTGTTTTTGACCTCCTCAACTGCGAGATGGTTTGCTTCCAGTCTTTCTTTGACCTTGTTTTGGTCGGCCTTGGACTTGAAGCCCAGGATGACCTTCCGATCCTTGGCCTTCCTTACCCTTTGGACGGTCACCCACCCCTCCTTTGCATCAACCGCCTTCCTAACCCGACCCAGAACCTCCTCTCCTGTCTCGGTCTCGTCTGTGGAGGTGACCACGACAGAGTGCAGCGTTTCCCTTGCACCCGAAAGCGTCCCGGGGTTGTGGTTGGCCGTCACCGTGGCGTAGGTCACCTTGTCGTTTTGCCGCTCAACGATCTCTTTGAGTTCTTCGATTTTTCGAGTATTCTCCTTTAGGAGTGTCGTCTGCTCTTCTATTTGAGCGGCAAGGGTGTTGTGGTCGGGAGTGGTCTGGTCGGTCTGTGGCGTCTTCTCGCGTATCTGTCTAGCATCCTCGGCCTCTTTCACCAGTGAATACAGACGGTCCACCGCTTCAAGGACGTCCGCCTTGATGTCAGTTTTTAGGTTCCTGCTTTGGTCAATTTTCATCTTAGCTTTCAAGAGGCAGGCTTTGGCTTCGGCCGTTCTCGATTTATACATCGTTTGTGGTTTGGGGGACTTATCAAATGTGACGTTTGTCACGTTGGTCTTCTGCGAGAACGTTAGTTTTAGCCCCCCAGTGGTTGGCTTGGCCTTGGTTCTTTCGTCTAGTTGCGGCGGGTGCTCTGGTTTCCTAGACCGAGGTGACATTTGTCTGGATTCGATCTCTCCTACGCTTCGTCGGACCTTTGAGCTTCGTTTTTCAGGGTCGTCTAGGGGACCGGCCCCTGTTGTCAGTTTTTTACCAACTTCCTCTTTAGGTGAGGAGTCTGTCCTGGAGGTCGAATCCTTCGCTGGAGTTCTGTATCCAAACATTTTGTCGGAGGTACGCGTCAGCGGTAAATAATTAATCAAAACTAAAATAAATTAAAATAAATCACGAAAAACGGGAAAAAGTCAAAAGAACTGTAAATTTGTAAAAGTTGTATAAAATTATATAAGATTTATATAAAATATGTCCTAAACCTATTTAAAACCTATGTAGAGTCAAATGAGATCGTCTCTACTTTTGACTCTAAGTAGAGTTCCTCGTCTATGTGTCCGAGACAGCCCTATTCGGTACGAATCCGCCACCGAAAGTCCCACTTCGATGCTACGAGTAGTGTCGGAGATATCCGGAGTTGGGATTTCCTCAATGGTTTCCCAGAGTGGCGGCTGAAAACCCCAACTGTTTGCAGTTCAGTCAATATCAGGCGTAGAACTCCGAGCGAGAGCTCGTTCTACTCGTGCCTTCGAATACTCTAGATTTGCCCGGTCAGAATTGAAATTTGTTTTCGGCTCTATATAGAGTCCGACGGGTCCTAAGAAGAAAGCTGATCATGCGAGGAGTCCGGGAAAGAAAGTCCGGTCTCCGTAGGGTCAGAGATGGCCGAGGAATGAAGGAATGAAATTTTCAAAATGGCGTCCAAGATGGCGGATGCAAATTTCGAGCGTGTATAACTCGGTCAATACGCGACCCAGCGCGACGGGGAAAAGAGCCCTGGGATACTCCAGAGGAGGGCTGCCAACTGCCACCCTTAAAAGATGGGGTCAACTTCTGACTCTATATAGAGCCGTTATTAGTATTGTCCAATAGCCCTGCTCCGGCTCCTGCCACCACCGAAAATCCCGTCGCTATAGGACTCAAAATGGCCGAGATAGGCAAGTTTTAAGCTTTTAAAGATGGCGGCCAATATGGCGGCCAGATGTTTAAATTGGCCCTGTTTCCGTCACAGATGTCGGAAAATACCCGTCCCTGGGCTTATTTGGAAGGGCTTGAGGAGCGCTACCAACTGACAGGGGCGGGAGGGGTACGTGAAGGGGGGGTGGGGTAGGTAGGGGGGGGGAGGTTGAAAAGGGGAATTTATGAATGGTGAATTGGAATACACTAACTAATCACGGGAGGGGCAGGTGAATAGACGAGGGGGGTGGTAAGGGGTTGTGGGGGTTGGTCAGAACAGAGTAAGTCAATAGGAAGGGTGAGTTTTGGACTTTGAAGAAATTTTGAATTTTTGGGACTTAGAAAATTTTTGTCGAGAAATTAAAATAGGGGTAGGGGGTTGAAACTTTGCCAAAATGATCCGAGGGGGGTCAAAGGGTTTGACTCTAGTTCAAACCGTGGGGGGAGTGACGGGGGGGGCCCAGGATTTTTTGGTTATTTTTGCTCTAGGACGCGTATTTTCCGAGATTTTCGCGATTTTCCACTTTAACTTTGCCTTTCCGTCCAAAAAATCGATTTAGGTATTTTTAAAATTTTATAACTCTAAAACTATAATGATTGGAGGTATACGGTTCTAGCGACAGTATTGCCAGTTTATCTGGCCACAATGTATTAATGTTATAGAGGTGTCAAGGGTCTACTCTGAATACAGCGTAATTTTTTCCAAAATTGTAGACTCGCTCTCAGCTGTTTTTGGTTGGTAATCACTAAAACCGCAATATCTCCAGTTTCCGCTGTCGCAGGATGGTCCTGATTTTACTGTTACATGGGGCTAAATTTTTTGAATTTAATTAAAATGGTTTTATATTTTTTGAATTATTTTCTAGGGAATTATCTTGAAAAAAGTAAAAAATTTAGTTTTAATTCACATAAAAGGGATTCTGAATTTTCGAATTTGTGTATATGTACTCTAATTATAACTAGACTATTTATTATTATTAGTTATTATACAAAGTAATTATAAAATATTATCGTACAGTTTTTAAATGCTAATTAAACGTGGTATGGTATTTTTACCAACTTATGTCGTAGTTATATTGCGGTTGACAAATTTTTTGTGATTCGGAAAACCAGTTGTAACCTAAAAACTACTGTATAGAAAAATCTAACTTTTGACAGATATATTTATAAATAGTTAACCTATGAATACCTTAACTAAAAAATGGTGGTCGCGCCGACCGCCGCTGAGCACGGGTCCACTGAAGTAAATGATGGTGGGTTTCCCAACTTCGTTTTTCTTGCTTTTGGAATATTTCCCGGACTACGAGGCCGATTTCCTTTTTCGAGGTGTTGTTTGTCTCGTCTGGATCTTGGGCTTCGTGTGGCGATGCTGAAATTTTGCCTCCTGTGGTTTTCAGTGCTTCGCCCACACGTGGTGAATTTGATTTTTCCGGCTTAGCTTCGTAGGGCGCGCCCAGAAAATTTTTCTGTTTTCACTATATTGTGTGGAGGCCTAGTACGCAACTTTTCACAGTTGAAAAACTGGGGGGCACAGCGATGTTTCTGGCGCCGCACGCCGAAAACCGCACCGAGATGTCCCGGCCACGTGCTTTTTGTTTGGTTATAAACACTGTTTTCACTTTTTGGCACGTAACCCTATACTCCTCAGTGTCGAACTTCTGTACTCGTATACACTGTACAAAAACAAACACTTTGACACTTTTCCCGGTTCAATTTGGTCACTTTTACTATTTTTAACGAATTTTTAAGCGTGGAGCCACTGCAAATTAGATGCTCGCGCTGCG
>NW_020653811.1:0-10560 GCF_003589595.1 Hyposmocoma kahamanoa
TATTGCAATAAAACGGCAATTTCATACTTTAACCCCTAATACTTAGTCTGCCAATAGATAGACTGCACGTCTGCAGTTACTGTATGCAGTTTAGAGTTCAGCTGCAATTTCGGTTGCAGTCGATGTGACCGATATAGTCCGAGATTCAAAAGTAGCAGTTGACATTCATGACGATTAAAAGAACTTGACGTTGTTAAGAGAATACACATTTTTTTTTATCTGAAACATCTTCTCATCGATAAACTTGAGGCGCTGGGTATAAGAGGAACACAACTTTCTCTTATACGCAGCTACCTCGAAGATAGAACTCAGAGAGTAAAAATTGATTCAGTGCTTAGTCAGGATGCAAACGTCTATTACGGAGTGCCTCAAGGTAGCACTGTCGGTCCTACCCTTTTTCTCTGTTACATTAATGAACTGTGTCAAATGAAACTTAGAAACTGCAAAATTATTTCATATGCAGATGACACCACATTGACATTCTACCATGATACTTGGGAGGGCGTCTTTGACTGTGCGCAGGAAGGGTTTAATATAGTAAGAAATTGGCTTGCAGCTAACTATTTAACTCTAAACACCGAGAAAACTAAGTACATTGCATTTTGTGTCGGTGGTCAACAATCCTTAACTTTCAGCTATAACATTCGGGCACATTCTTGCTCTAATTGGAGCTCCACCATATGTACCTGCGCGTTCATTGAAAAAACCCTAAATATTAAATACTTAGGTATCACTATTGATTACCTCCTCTCCTTCAAAGAGCACATCACAAGCCTCACTCAAAGACTCCGTAAACTCATATACATCTTTAAAAAACTAAGACATGTGTTGGATTTTAAATTGTTTAAATCTGTTTATCTATCGCTATGTCAATCGATCCTATCGTATGGTATTTCCTCATGGGGAGGTGCGGCAAAAACCCATATGTTGCAATTGGAGAGAGTACAAAGGCTAATCCTAAAAGTTAGCCTTTCTAAACCACGTCTATACTCCACGATTAGCTTATACCGCGACACAAAGTTACTCTCGGTCAGACAAATATATGTTCTTGCCACGGTGCTAAGACAACATGGGAAGATCATATTTAATGCTCATCATCCAAACGCACATAGGAGGAGGCATTATATGGTATGCGACCCAAAACTATTTAAGACATCCTTTGCACATAGATTCTTTTGCCATCAGGGACCTAGACTGTACAACCTTTTAAACAAAAGTCTTAATATATACAGTATGGTAAAATATAAATGTAAAGATACAGTTGTTACTTGGTTAGTTACTAAAACTTACGACGAAACTGAAAAACTTTTAACCATGTCGTAACAAGCGATAAAGGCCTCAAGTACGCACATCCATTCATCCCACGCATTTACTCACACACATGCACACTTACACACCACATACACACCCACACTAAATACATACAACACACACACTCACATGCACTCCTCACACACACACATACATAAACGCAAACACATACACACACGCAACCACACTCTATTAGATTATATTTTCTTCTATATTCTATAAATTTGTTAAACTAATCCCTTACCATGTATATTGGAAATTTTAGGTACAGAATTGTTCAACCAAGAGGTGGAGACCAGGAGGCCTAAGATACAGGTCTTACCTAGTTTAGGCTCCTGTCTCTCACAATGTTTAATATGTACGCTCTGTTCCATTACTTTAAATTTATTGTGGGAGAAAATAAACAAATTATTATTATTATTATTATTATTATCTTGATCTTGAATAATAAAGGGAAAGGTAACGATTACATGAGGGTTTAATCAACTTAATGGTAAAACAAAAACACGCTTGGTGAATCTTTTCTCGACCGGGTTTGTATCATTTGCACGATTCTTAATACATAATAGGTATATTTTAAAATTTAAACATCTTTCTTATCGTATCAATAAATATTATAGTGAGCCCCTGAAATAGGCGCGAGGCGATAACTGTATGACGCCTGTGTCGATTGCATGCAGTCGTTTTCGACTTTGCGCATTTTTTTTATAATATCATGTCACGGGACTAATGAATCGTGTGTGTCTGACGGTAAGCTACACGCCTGTCCATAACAGTTGCAGTGCCCCTGTGTAAAGTACCGAATGCCTACTCTTTACCAATTTAACAAGTTATTTACGTATAAAGTTTATCAAGTTTAGAATTAGGTGCCAATGTGTAAAAGTATTTAAACTAGTTGTTTGCACTATATACAGATACACGGAGATTTACACGGAGGAACACTGGCTCTCATGTCACAGGTGTGTGTACTTTGAGAATCAGGAAATATATGTTGTACTTAATGTTCTAATATAATCTTGGATTTAAAGTTTTCGCTGTGAACAAACGCTTGGAAATACATACATCATTATTATTATTAAATTAATTTTAGACTCTCGCCTCGTTCTTATTATTATTATAGATATTAGATATAGTGACCGAAACGGCTCACTATTTTGTCCTATTGTACTCTAAAGATGAAGAGATAAGACGAATCGGTGCAAATAATATTTCGCCAACTTATACTACCAAATCGAATACCAGTAGATAAGAGAGAATAATATATAATGAATTCGCATTGCATTTAAACACATACGCTTAAAAATATGCTTAATTAAATGAATACCTGCAAAGACAGAGGAAAAATTATTACCTTGGGTGTGACTGGCTTTTCTGCAGCAGGAGTGGCCGTCGACACCTCGGGCGTCGACGCTGTAGTCTTGCGGCCTCCTATCGTGGGTTTGCTGAACCGACCTGCAGACAATTAAAAGCGTATTTATTTGTCAATATGTACAACAACATTAATGTCTACCATGTTACAGTTATTACTATTACTATAATGTACAATACTCTCAATATACAAATTTGAATTATTTTTTTCTAGTCGCGAATTTGAACGCCATGTACGTACATTTCTTTTTATAATACCAAGTGACGGGATGAACAAGTCGTGCGCCTGGTGGTAAGCGACACGCCTCTCCATAAGAGTTGCAGTGCCACTCCCGGGCTTTAAATCGCAAAGACCTGAGGGGCACTGCCACTGCGCCCGTCATCTTGAGATATAAGTTAACAAGTCCCATGTGCCTGTAATTTCACCAGCACCCTTAACCTTCCAAACCGGAATACAGTAATGTTCACATTACTGATTGGCGACAGAAATAGGTAAAGTGGCAGTACTTCCCAGGACGAACTAGTTCACAAGGAGCTCTACTGCTACTACTTAAAGAACAAATTTCAACAAATCGATTCATTGCGTATCTTGCGATGTGCTCCACTGTATTGTAGTAATTAATTGCGACTAAATGGACTTTTTTACGAGTATGACGTGCCTGAGTAAAAGAAATAAAATATCGAACATACATTACTGTAATAATTGTTTGTGAAGTCTCTTTGCTTCTATATGAAGACTCATAATTGCACGATTCACCGAGAGCCCGCTAGAGAAACTTACCTAACCGACCTTATGGACTTTCTTAATTTCTATTAACAGTTCAATATGTGTGGAGGGGAATAAGCTTGGTCTACGCCAGAGCTGATCTTCATTATGTGAAAGAACATGGTGTTCTAGATCGATGGTGTAGGTTTAACTCATTCTTATATCGCCAAATATACTTATTATCAATAGTCATTATTGTCATTTGATTATTTTCTTGCTGCTTCATACTCCACACGACACATGTAAGGTACGTTTTAATAAGTATCTACGTTTTTAACGTCAGAACAATCTGTACAGTGAAACTAATCAGATAATAAATAAATAACAAAATTAATATTTGACAACACCACATACGTTGCTCTGATCCCAAAGTAAGTAAGTAAAGCACTTGTGTTATGGAAAACGGAAACAACGACTGTACCACAAACATCCAGACCCGAGACAATAATATAGAACGGTTCGTTGATCCGGCCAGGAATAATACCTACCCGGAACTTCAGAGATGGCGACACCTTGAACAACGGTGTGCAAGCCACTGGACCGCGGAGGTCGTCAATGAAGATATATGTATTTACTTGAATTTACATGTTCAGTCTGCTCAAAACTTCTAGGTACCTACATTTTATAAAATAACTACATTATGTCAGTTATTTCAAGGTGCAAAGTGTTTTCAATTGCGTTCAATCACAAACGTACCTTAAATATACTACTTAGGTAACATGTTTGAGCTCTGCAGTGATATATAGTATAGAAATTTGGATTTAGTTTGTTAATTTTAATGCTGACTGTACATTATACGATGCATCTTATGGACTGTATTGGAGAATGCATAGTATACCACGTGAAAATAAAAACGTTCCTTTTAGTAAGATGCTGCTTATTATTACAAGGAACATGTTATTTTACGTGTGAAAATTTAAAGAATAATATTTAAATATCACGTACAAACTGAAGTTGAATATTTCTAAAAGAAGAAGGAAACAAATGTAGAAATATATCATCCATAGGAAACCAGTTTTTTTTACACAGAAATTGCAGTAGGCACCCAACAGGTTGGTCCTACGGGTTGGCCTCATATTGTGCTGTAAAGCGTAAATTATGCAAAGATTGTGAATACGTCTTTTAACCTTGAATATACGTACGTCAGTCACGCAAGACACAAAGACATTAAAACAACGCACTTCAGTTAGTTAAAATACAGACATATCAATAATCTGCTCGGATTGGGAAGTTTAGTATACTGATTTCAAAATTGCTTATAGTTTTTGATCAATCAAACGTTGTTTAATTTTAGGGCATTCAATACTGAAAATGCGAGGTGGCTCTAATTATGTGTCCGGGAGTGTATGTTTATAACATATTAAAATATACAACACAATTCGCAATTGGTTAATACGTCTGTCGCTAAGCGTTAAGATCATGACAATGTGAGATATTTCGCATAGCATTTACGATAAAAATATTACACGTCATACTTTAAATAATTAAGGCAGGTATTGGTAATCAAATAAATAATCATAATAATATAAATTGTGAAATAGTGTGACTAGTATAGCCGACAATGTCGTGATACAAATCTACGCACAACTGGCAACTTTCCCCGGACTAACTTGTATTATTGTGAATATTTCAACTGCTAGATGAAGTCGCGTACATTTACATATTATATTTATTAGCTTACGAGGTACCTGCTTATTCCCAACACATAATTATCGCAGTATTTTTTTTTCACGATGACATATTTTGATTCTCAGCACGTGTCATCGAGGCATTATTAAGTTACATTATAGATTTATAAGCAAACTTTTGGTAATACACTGTTATTTATTTAGATATGAGCGCGACATTGAAACGTACTACGTCGAAACAAATTCCTAGAAATAAAATATTATATTTACCTCGTGCTCTTGTTGATGTTTCCAGAGGTGCTTCAGTAGCAGTAGATGTAGTAGAAACACGGTTTCTAGCGCCGCCGCGGCCACCTTTGAATCTCAATGGACGACCAGGTGCCGCTGTGCTGGTAGTTGTAGTCGTTGGCGTCGGTGTGGTGGTCGTTGTAGTAGTTGTTGTCGTGGTCGTGGTGGTCGTCGTGGTTGCGTCCTCGGCCGTGCTCATAGCCTCCGTAGTGTATACTTCATCGTCAACAGTAGTTGTGCCGTCGAAATTTACAGGGTCGCCGACCTCATTATTCAAATTCTCTCTTGCCAAATACGCATACAAATCTAATGCGACTTTTTCCATCGCAGTCATCGTTGTGTATTCTGTAGTATCTTGCTCGGTGGATGTTGTCGTTTTGTAATCCGCAGGAAGTTTGGAGTCATCTAATATTTCTTGGAACCTAACTCCTCCCGGCAAACTATGGCCCTCGCGTGCAGAATCTTTGGTGTGTGAGGGCTCTTTAGCTGTCGACAAAGCTTCAGGAAGTTCAGTGGTTGTTTTGCTTTCAGAGGAGTATCTGGTTGGTATATCTCTGTATTGTGAAGGAATATCTGCTGAGTGCGTTTTGAAACTGTCCAAATCAACTAACTCTGAACTAGGTCGCCTGAAATTTATGAGATAATAATGATCAAACTAAGCAGTTAAAGTTGAAATGTGTTTTGTTCGATCCAATTACGTAAATGTTGTTAGTCCCGTTAGTCGTAACAAAAATTTGATTCTTCCGGGAACTCGAGGCGTACCGGCGGCGAAGATATAAAAACAAAGTCTGCGGTTTACCTGATATGAGAACGAGTTCTGCTCCTTGTCTGACCAATGGATTCGTCAGCGACGTTGTCAGGTTGAGGGCGACCGCGGTTTTTCGCCGTTTCCGATGATACTTCGGGTACATAAGTCGTCGAAGATGATGCGGCCAAATTGCGACCGCGGGGAGGGAACCGGGTGCTGGATGGCAATCTTGGACACAAAAAACATCACAGTGAACGGGTGATTGTAAATAAGCAATCAATGTAATTTTAAGTAATAAAATGTTTTATCGGTACCTGTCTTCTTCGATTTCTTCTTCAACTGGCGCAGGCGCAACGGTGCGACCGCGGGAGCGTCCTCTGCTCGGGGTGGGAGTAACCTCATTCTGAATCTCGGGGGTGGCCACTGTAGTCGTACTAGATCTGTCGATAGTACTGTATTTGCTTTTTGGTTTAGTCTCTTTTGCTATTTGATTGTCGGATTCTGTCTTCTGGGGGCCATCATGTGAATTATGTACTGGAGCGACAGTTGTCGAAGATTGCTTATCTTTGTTCTCCTTTTGACCATCCTCTTCATCATAATAGTAGTAAACATATTCGTATTCGTAATCCTGACCATTGGGTCCCTTTTTGATCTGGATACGCGAGTGCTGTTTCTGTTCAGAACCGGCTGTGTCCAACTTCACGTTTGATGACAAAAGACCACTATTAATATCGTCGATAGTATCGAAATTTATGGGAATGTAATCAAAACCTTTGTTAGCAGCTGGTGGGGTAGTTGTCAATACTGGTTTCTGTGTAGTACTCCCGGCTGTATTTAGCAGTTTTCCAGATTCCGCCATTGTTTCCAGATCAACAGCCATATTAGGATTGGTTTCTACATCCTTAAAATTTTCTTTTATTTTGATTTCCTCCAATTTGGATACAGGTACATCAACTTCTATAGTTTCCGAGGATTTCGTTTTCTGACTTTTTTTAATAGGTTCTTTCTTGTCCTCCTCGATAGCAACGATTCCCTCAGTGGGTTGTTTAACTTTACCGCTATGAAGTTTCTTCGTAATTTTTTCGTTTCCTTCTTCAGATTGAAGTATGCGGTGTTGTGGGTGTTTCTCTGGTATTTTATGTGAGGTTTCAAAATTTCTTATAGGAGTCTGCGGACCAGAACTAACTAACACGTATTCCTCACCTGGTCGAGGTTCTGTTATAATGTCGACTTCAGCATGTGCTCGGCACATGATATAGACCAACAAACATCTGTAACAAAGGAGAGGAGTATTTGTAAAATTTGCTTAGACAATAAGTTACGAAAGCCAGTTACATTTGTGCATTAGGAGTCAGTGCTCCGTGAGTCAGCAAGATGTCATCTGCGCGTTGCGATCAGCCTACAGCCGCCTGCAAGCCTCAGTCGCAAGCTATAGGGTACTGACTCATCTGTACATTTCGTCATGGCATTCCAAAACTATCACAAAAGGTAGATAGGTACTTAAGATACCCAACAATTGCTGCAAAGAGTGTAGCGTAATTGCTCAGGCCCTTTAAACTTATTTATGTAACGAATTAGCTTCAAAGTAAAATAGTAGGAACATTTTGTTATTACCTACATTTCCTAACAGATTGTATTTGCATAGTCCTCTCAATAAGGTTTCTAGTTCCTGTATAGTAAGTAGCACAAGCGTAAAGAAGTGGTGAGAACGATTGCTATTGTAGGTCACAAAACACGACTTCATTGTCGATAGCAATAGTTACAAATGTGTGTCGTTATGAGAAATTGACGACGAAAATCGGAGCGTGGGTGTTTATTACGCATACCGATTCCGTACAACTGTAGTTCGATGAGGCAACGCGATACGACGATCACTTTCGCCTCTGAAGGCACTCTCACGCGTACCGAGTCGCTGCGCCTCTATCTCTACCTCATGAAAATACTAATAAATAGGTAAAATATACATAATACATATACATATAATAGATAGCTATTTTGACATGTACGTCTTTTTCTCCACTTTAGTCTACGAAACACTCGTCGGGTAATATGTTTCAGCTCCTTTGCATGGGTCATTAACCGAGGTGATCATGAGTCACAATCATGATCACCTCGCTTAATCGCCCATGCAAAGGAGCTACTGTTAAATTCAATTACACAAGTCGGAAGAGAGTCCACTTCCGTACAAATTCTTGACAATTACCATCGACATGCGGATATTAATCAACGGATAAGCGATCAAGATGAGTGTTAATAAGTATATTTTACAACAAAAACCCAAAAACAAAATTTGTATTCAATGATTAACATAATCACATTAATATAGTGTTTTAATTTAATGCATTAATATGGTTCAAGAAAGGACAGCTACAAAAATAAGTAATTATACACCAGATCCGAAATGTAAATGAATTAAGTATTTAACTTTATCTATTTATTATTTGGAAAATGTCCCACGATTCTATTGCAAGTCTCACTCTAGTGCTACTGGACCGGCGCACAAGTACCGGTTCAATTTCACTAGATATAAGGTCGCGCTGTGCACAAGGCTATGTGAGCGTTCCTGTGCAAAGTCGGAACATTTTATACAGACCCACCTCGCTTACCCGACCACGTCCTGATTATATGTGCTCACATTGCAGTGTAGAAGTAACAGAAGACCTACAGATACTGGTTTGAATCGATGTCCTAGCACTGACTGCATTTACAACAATGTTCTATCAATAAATAGCTGGTAATTATATAATACAATAAGTAACAAAGGTCGATTCCAATCTTACTCCAGTTAGCGTAAATAGTAAACATTCGATTCGAAATTCAATCAGAATACGCGTGTTCGCAAGGCTAAAAGAAGTAACCAAAGTCGACAAGCGACAATCTTTGAATGAGTAGGCTTTGTCTTAAAATAACTTAACAACCTTTCGCCACTTTGCAGTCACGGTTCGAATTTTATCTAAAATTCAATAGCATAGATCGTTGCCATTGCGTGCATATAAATGAATTATAAGAAATTACCGATTGCTGCAATGAAACCTATCTCATTTAAAAATTTTACGGTTATCATAATTCCACTTATAATTTAATAGTTAGCCATACTCCCACTGCTAGTACAGGCCTCTCTTACAATAAAAGGACTTGGACAACAGTTCGAACACATTATTAAGTTGCTTTGTAGATGTGTATAGTTTCCTTACTATGTGTTCCTTCACCGAAAAGCTTATGGTAGTTTTCAAATTTAATTTCGCGCATAAACTCCGAAAAACTCAGCCTAGATTCGAACTCATGACCTTGTGCTTGAGAGGAGGTAGATCATAATTTATGTTTACTTATTTGGCTGACATTAAAACTGAATGATTACGACGAGCTAGAACAGTAAATGTAAAAGTTGATGGAGAGCTGTTAATTTTTTATGAAACGGAAAAACAACTCATCAGAAATGCTTGAATGTGTGGCAATGTTAGCGTAATATAATTTCTTGTGACTCGTTTACACCTGGGTTCGTCAACCGGCCGTACTCCCGAATGCCTCAAGTACACCGTGCGCGTGCCGACGTCATGAAGCACAATTGGTATGGTGTACATAAGGTAACACAACAATTTCATGTTATATGGACGTTTATTGGCAAGCGACTAGGATCAACTGTGGCGTATTGTACTGGCGATGATGACCGATGATGGTGAGACGTAGATACGAATAGTAATAGATCCTAGCTACGTTTATATACGAAGTGACTTCTAAAGGTTTTGCTACATTTTTAAGTATTACTTATGTACTAGCTTTTTGGGCGATTTATTTGGGGCTCCATCGTAAAAGATTTTCATATTGCTTTTCAATGATAGACCTGTACCTTTATGGACTGTATCTATACGTATTTGGCAAAAGGATTAAATTGTGAAATGTATTCACTTACTGTACAAGAATAATCCAATTAAATATTCGTAAATATCGCAATCGTTACAAACAATAAATGTTTCAGACTTTGCTATTTATACGATGACTGATGAATAGATCGTAACACAGTCATCAAATCTTTATCATATTGTACACAATACAGTCATTGTATACGAACTTACACCATATGCCAGTGATTGGCCAATGCATCTAATGGCAGTAGGCGCAAGGCTATGCTCATTATACTGCTTAATTAAGTTATGCATCGGATTACACGGTTAATAGCCCCTGATGGATTCTTTTAAACAACGCACGCGCGCAGGCCGCTACTGCGACGGCAAAGGCACCGGTGCACGCATTATTAATTAGGTATGTCATGTCAACCAACGATTTTTGTTTTTTTTTATAAAGGGGTACACCAACAGCAAAACATATATAACAATTCGCATCATAACACGTAACAAACAGTGGTATCAATATTAATATGCTTGCCAATTATAGGCATACACAACATTTGCCAAGAACTATCTAAACATTAACAATAAATTCCAATCGAGTTC
>NW_020653812.1:0-12707 GCF_003589595.1 Hyposmocoma kahamanoa
TCAGTTACATGAGGATCGTTGACAACACGGAAGGCGTAGCGCTGCAGTCCATCTAGGGCATCGAGCAAGTAATTGGCAGAGCCGTCCCAAAGGTGCGAACAGTACTCCATGCTGCTTCGGACCTGAGCTTTATACAACAGGTATCGCAGCTCTGGAGTAAAAAATCGGTGCACCTTGTTCAGGATGCCAAGCTTGCGCGACGCGGTACAGATGACGCTCTCGATGTAATCCTTGTTGCTCATGTCCTTCCGGATGCTCATCCCCAGTAGACTGAGCTTGTCCTGCAGCGTCAGCGTTGTACCCTGAAGATGGGGAATTGGAAGGAATGGGGATTTTTTGGAGCTGAACGCGCATACCTGGGTTTTCTTGGCGTTGAACTCAACCAAGTTTCGGGAGCCCCGAAACTTTTATTTTATTTTTAAGTCATTTAAGTTTTACTTTATTTGTAAGTCAATGTTCAAAGTCAAAACCTTTATTTCATAAGTAAGCAAATTACACTTGCAATCGTCATGCTTGTCAACTCTACCGCTCATTCGTAAGGCAGATTCAAATGAGCAAGAAACTCTAGAGGTTGCTCTTTGTGATTATTTTTTTTTATAATATCATGTGACGGGACGAACAAGTTGTGCGCTTGATAATAAGCTATACGCCTGTCCAAACGGTTGCAGTGCCACTCAGAGCTTTAAATCGCAAGGTTCTGAAGGGCACTATCACTGCGCCAGTCACCCTATGACATAAGTTGACAAGCAGCGTTGCCAATGTGTGGGGAATTTCAAATCGTTTGAGCTCGATTGGGGTTTTTGTGCGGATTGGCGATATGTGGGGACAATGCGGATATTCTAGCATAGCGTCAATACAGCCAATCAAACCAAACACATAGCGCCAATCCCCACAAAGGCCCCAATCGAGTTCAAGTGAGTTGAAATTCCCCACACATTGGTAACACTGTTGACAAGTCCCATGTGCCTGTAATTTCACCAAAATATGCATTAGAATACATTTATCATCACAATATTTAATTTAAACAACTTAAATAGTGCGTATTTTGCCACGACAGTTCGGTCTCTGAACACGTGCACGCGGAGGCCGCGCGGCGTGAGCGTGATGGAAATCGTGTCCAATAAACGCACTCTTATCATTTGATGATTTTGTCGTGTATGGGTTTCTTTATGCCTGAAATAAAGTACTATATTATATTAAACTGCCTCCGTGGTTGAACGGTTATAATGTACTGCCACGCAGAGGTCCCGGGTTTGATTCCCCGACCGGGAGAAATATTTGTATGACCTACATTTATTTCTCTCGTGAGTTTGGATGTAATTTGTGGTTGTCTATGTGTGTGCCCACTGTGCGGGGCTATGTCGAGTGTGTGCGTTATTAATATGCCTGGAAAAACAATAACATTTTCTTTTAACAATTGTCCTAACACGTCAATTATTAATTTTAACATAATTAATATTTTTTTATTTTTTCTATTATACATCTTCCTCTCTTTAGTCTTTTATTATTTCCTCAAATTGTTTAAGAAAAATACTGTATACATGCCTCGGCGGGAACGGGGATTGCTTGACTCTTATTAATACAAGGCCTCGCTGGCGCTCGTCTAACTCACACTCGTCCAGCAATTCCTTATATCCTGGCCTCTGCAGTAATGTACTATATATTTATTTCTTACTATTTCTTGTCAAATTCATTCATTCAAACGGTAAAAATATTCCACTTTATAATATTTTACATAACCCTGTGTCTCCCGGGTACCTGAAAGAGTGTTTCTGCTTTCGTCCCAGGATAAACCCTGTCGCTCTCTTGTTAGGTCCCAGTTATCTTTTCCATGCTTAAATTCCTGTTTCTATTCTCACTCCTTCACTGTTCATGCGGTCAGGCTTTGAAATGCACTTCCTATTACTATTCACGAAAGTAAATCGTTAGCTAATTTTAAAGTGAGAGCTAAGGAGCATTATTTATCTACTATTCCATTCATATCTTAGTTATTATATTTTAAAATATGCATTTATATAATTTATAACAATTTAATATTATTATATTATTTTTATATTATTTTTTTTTTTTTGTTGTGCACGTATGCCCGTTCTTTTAGTTGTAGTATCCTATATTCTATTAGAAATAAGCAGAACCTTTTGTTTTAATTTTCCTTGTATTCATTGTTACTTGCTGTATTTTTCCTGTACAATAAACTATTAGATAAATAAATGAATTTTCCAAAGTCATCGATTCATCGTTGCTCCCTCATTATTATGATACAGTGCTTCCGGTATCATCAATTGTACTATTTTACATATTGTTTTGTGTTTTTTGGCGTTTAATTTTTTTGTGGTTATTTAATAGGTAGATGAATACTATTAACTATATATTATTTATAGATAGATGAGTACATTATATAATTATTCTGTTACAATCGAGTTATTCACATTTGTTGGCTCAAATAAAGGCATTCTGATTTTGCGTATTTTTAATGCTTTCTTATTTAAGTATTGCCCAGTTCCATTACAAAACTACAAATGTTAAACATATTATGTTTTTAAAAGAACAAGGCACACCCTCGTAGGCCCGCATAGACCCTGTATTGCGGGTATATTTCTCTCGGCCCGGGAATCAAACACGGAACCTCTGCGTGATAGCCCAGATAGCACAGAGGCAGTCTATCTGTACAAATTATTATAGCCTAATAAACAAATGTGAATAATAATATTGTATATTAAAATATAACTCGTGTCTTACTAATAAACTTACTAACTAATCGGAAAACCTATATTTTGTCGCCTATTCTCACTTTTTGTTGTCAACAAAATGTTGCAAAGTTTTTTTAACATATCTATGGGCTTAAACGACTTTGTGATACGAGCGTGTAAGGGAACAATCGCTTCATTTAAAACAATAAAAATTATAAAATTTATAAGCCTATAGAAGTTTTTGTTCCTTTCTCTATCTATTGGGCAAGTGAATGTCAATTATTTTATATCATTCGCCATTTATTTGGTTCGTATCTGGGGACTATTTTCCGTAAGTTGCCAAATTTTCTCAGTTTCGAAATTTTATTATCGAAGAACTGTAAGGCTCAACTCACACTGGCGATGCGCCTCGACGCTCGCATTAGTGCGCCCGGATCACAGTGTGGTCAGCGTCTGACGCCTCACTACGCTCAAGTAACTCGACTGCAACCAAGCGTCGTCAAAGCTTGACTCCATATTTGCATAACACAAATTTGTACCTAAATAATGGGAAAATAGAGATGAATATGCTATTGGTGAAAATCATGACGCGTCGCGACGCTTCGACTCCGCACCAGTGTGAGTTGAGCCTTAATCTCTGTTAAAACCGTGGTAGCTTAATGATTTGACCTACCACCTCTCAAGCAGAGGCCGTGGATTCGAATCCGGCCTGCTTGAAATTTACCTTTCGATGAAGGAAAGCATCGCAGTGAAACCTACACGTCGAAGAATGATCACAACCCTCGGAAAACGTGAGAATATGTGAAGTCCCCAACGCGCTTTGGGTCAACGTGGCAGACTTTGGCATAAACCCTCGCCTGAGATTTTATCCAGGACGCATAAATAAAAATTATCTATGGCAATTGACACCCAAAATCAAACGATTCAAAAGGACAAGCTCCCATATCTTTCTACGTTAGTTTTGATTATAGTAACCCTTCCTACCTTATCCTTAGGGCATACGAGAAGGGCACTATTACCTGTGCGCGCACAGGAACCTTATAAGTTCAGGTTCTGACCCCAGATCAGCCAGTGTACAGGGTTGTCATAGACCTCTGTACTTGACTTCATCTGGTTCTTCGAGAGGCCAGTTCCTTGGGTGAGCCGCCCCGGGTGCACGTACAGTACCCTCCCTATTTTTTAGATAAGTACCGGAGCTGTAGGCACGCTCACTTCCCGTTGCGCATTGCACAAATAGCGGTTGCCACCGCTAAGCCGTCGACTCTGAGTCCACTACCAAATCTCCTCATTGGTGGCGGAGCTGGAGCTTTCATTCACCACAATTCACCGGGACAGTTGCTTCAGCTGTACTGAGCATAAGTCCGGTCAGGTATGGAGTACTGCTGCCACCTTAGGATGGCTCTGCTACATATCAACTGGCCACTTTGGATTCAAATGACAATCGTGTCAAGAAGCTTTTAGGTGACTCGGAATTAGTGGAGGCGAAGCTGCAAAGCCTTGAACACCGCCGTAAATTTGCACGGAGAGTGTGAAATGGAATTACACGATTAATTCTGCTTTCCCCTTTCCATCACCGGGGGACTAGGCGTAGGCTTGGGTTCCACCCCTATGTTACGCTTACACATTTGTATGGCGAACCGGTATGGAGTGGAATTCCCTGCAGACTTGTTCCCTGAACGTTATAATTTGGGCCTTTTCAAGGCGAGAGTGAATAGGCAATAGTTAGGTGTGCATACTCCATCATCGACCCCATCGTCACTTTCCATCAGGTGAGATAGAGGTCAAATGCGCACTTATTTTTTATAAAAATAAATTAAAAAAAAGATTCTGAAATCTTTATTTATATGTCAAGTTCCGATTTTATCGGTTGTACTGTAAACATCGTCGATATACACATTTTTACCCTTAAATCAACATCTGTCAAGGCTCAATTCATAGATAATGATCAATAAGGACCTATGAGCGGTTATACATGGCGATTTCTAGCAGCGATGCAAACGCACGTTTATGAAACGCGCTATACGATTGCGATAAACGCTGTTGAATCGATGCAAACACGGATGTGCATTGCGACAAAATAGCGCAGGCTGGTAAATACTAGATAAATAATGTTTAATAATACGACAGTAAAGCACTCTGAATTTGATTTGTTTTGTACAAGCACAGACACAGGCGAGAACGTCACTTTGACACATCACGTGACTGGCGATGATTACACGTTTTTTTTACGTCCTCTAAGGATTACACTAGTTTTTGTTTCAATCCTCTTAGGTTTTTTTAGATTCTTGTATTTGTTCTTTCGTACAATCTAGTTTCGGCTTTGTTAAACACTTTAAATTGTTTTAGGTTGGTAGGAATTCGTAAATGGTATTGGATTACTCATATTTAATTATGTATACTGTATAATTGTATTATTCGTCCATGAATTTCCCTAAAATGTATAAATTAATAAATACTATAAAAAGTGTCGCAGCTGTATCGCGTTTGCAACACAATCTTATCACTACTTAAATCGTGCTAAAGGTAGACAATTAGCGACTATATCGCTGCTGCATCGCGACTGTATTTCTGCGGATACGCTGCTAAAGTCGCCGTGTGTGACCGCCCTAAATGTAACAATTGCATCGTTGTATTAATATATAATGTTGAGGGTCGAGTTATCTCTATTTCGCGATTCTGAGAACGCTATAAATTGTTTGCCTTAGACATCCGCCATGTTGAGTGTTTATATGTTTTAGTGTAATGTTTTTGTAATATTCATTAAATTTTAGAGTTGCATTCTATTTGCAAATACGAGACAGTATAATAATAATAATAATATTTTTATTCATAGGTGGAAAAGTACATAATAATATTGGCACAGTTTTGATGTTATATAATTTTTTAAAGTTTCTCTATGATGCACCATTTGATATTATTATCGCTTGCATAGGTTACTCCGCGCGCAGCTACACACGGAGTGTTTTTGATAAACAAGTAATTGATGGTAATATTCTTCAGAGTGAACTTAAAAAAATTAACTGGCTGCATACTAATAACATGAATTCCCCCAATTATATATACAGTTTTATTAAACAATCATTCCAGAATGCAAGGAAAATGGCTACTAGTATAAAAAAATGTATATTACCCAAGGGTAATATACATCAATTTAGATTACCTTGGATTGATGACAATGTGACTCAATTGTGTAGTAAACGTGATAAACTCTTTAGTAACTGGAAACAAAATCCATACGACTCAAAATTAAAATTACAGTATAACAAAATACGGAATAAAGTACATAAAGTTCTAGAGATTAAAAGGAATAAATACTACGTGAATCGTATACAGGGTAACTTTAGAAACACTAAAATAGTTTATCAGATCATTAATCATATGCTGGGTAGGGTAACATTGTCAATTGATGCAGCAGTGATAAAAGCTTTTGAAAATCAAAATCATACTATAAAAGTTATTGCCGGAAACTTCGCATCAGGGTTCGATAAAGCAGTTAAAGATATAATTCCAAACTGCAATGTGAAGCTATTACCTATGTGCTATTACCGTCAAATATGTACACTAAGCCTGTTAATTCTAGTATACGTTTTCAGAATGCTACAACTGACAAGATACAAACGATAATAAAAGAATTAAATTCTAAAAAGTCTCCTGGACCAGACAATGTAAGAATATCTGATATCCAAAGTATAGGAGATGATGTGTCACTAGCTATTGCCAATCTAATCAATCAAAGTGTTAGAACTGGTACTTATCCTGACGAGTTAAAGGTAGGATGTGTGAGACCATTGCATAAAAAAGGCAGACGGGATGATTACCAAAATTACCGACCGATTACTTTGCTGTCATCGATTGATAAAATTGTCGAAAAGTATGTCTGTCAACAAATACATGATTTTTATAAAAAACACGAAGTAATATACCGAAATCAGTTCGGTTTTCAAAAGGGGAAAGGTACTAATGATCTGTTACATAAATTCACAGATGAGGTCAATGAATACATGAACGTGAGAAAACATGTGTTAGTCTTGTTCATTGATTTTTCGCGAGCAACCCTAGATCACACGCAATTGGTTGCGAAGTTGGATAGTTGTGGGGTGCGTGGGCCGATTCTTGAGTGGTGTAGGAACTATCTTCAAGAGAGGAAGTTCACTGTAAAAATAGGTGACACATACAGTCATCCAATATCTGTGACTGAGGGCACCGCTCAAGGATCTGTGCTAGGGCCTCTTCACTTCCTATCTTACGTGAACGAAATGCATTATTGTATTAAACATTGCTCGTGTTATCAATTCGCAGATGACACATGTCTTGTCACCGCCGACAAAGACCCTCATATAGCGCGCGATCAGCTTCAGTCGGATTTCAACGTCCTCTTAAAATGGTGCCACGATGCGGGTTTGGTTTTGAACACCTCTAAGACCAAACTACTAATAATAAAATCGCCTTACATTAAATCCACAGAGATAAAAAGCATCGTGGCACATAATCATAATTGTCTTCACTACCCAAAAACTGGTAGCTGCGAGTGCCCTTGTATAGATGTTGTAAATGGCCAGACTTATCTCGGTTTACAAATAGATCATAACTTTAATTGGAGTAGCCATATAGAATATATTTGTAATAAACTGAGGCAATTTTTGGCTAATATGATAATATTAAAGAAAAGAATCCCCTTTAAAGTCAAACTAATGCTTTACAACTCGTTAGCAGAATCGTATATTCAGTATGGTTTATGCAGCTACGGTCGTACCTTTAACTCATACTTAAATAAAATATATAACCTACAAGTTAGTATTCTAAGACACATTGTATCAAATAAAATCCGACTTCAAATGAAGGATAATGATATTGGTCTTTTTAAACATTGTAGAATCTTACCTGTTTATACCCAATTTAAGTATATGTTTTTAAAATCTATGTTTTTTAACAATGATCTTAAACAAGTAATAAATCACCCCGTGTGTACGCGAGCGATGGCTGAGGACCGGTTGCTAACGAGTCGCGCGAATAATGTGTACGGCGAAAGAACATCTACCTTCCTTCTTCCCCGACTTATTAATAAGTTACCACTGGAACTACGAAATACCTTAACAACCATTAATATAAAACATAAACTTAAAGATTACTTTGTACAAGACTTAAAAAAATGTGATGAACATTTAATATAATAAGATGAATGTATTTACCCAATCCTATTAATTTTAGTAACATATATATTATAGATTATTTATACAAATTACTTAAATATTCACACTTAAATATAAGCTTCTGCTAGCATGTTCAAATTTGTATTGTGTAGATACAGGTCGCATTATGACAAACCTTAGTGGTTTAAAATGCGATTAGAAACAGATTTGTGTATTTTGTCCTTTATACAATAAATAAATTAAAAAAAAAAAAAAATATACGAATTTTGCAAACATAAATTAATTATCGACATTGACATTAGAAAATAAACAATAATAATAATAATTTAAAGTATTTCATATGTACAATATTATTAGTACTGTGTAAGGATGTCTTTAATTATTAATGTCCATACTAGTTAATAAGATTGAAACAAATTAATTAATTCAAAAACTAAATTAATTACAAATGTCACTCTGCGACGTGGGTTTCGTCAAGTGAATAAGATTAACTTATAATGTCATTTAAGAAATTGTTGACGTCATAGTAACATTTATCTATTAATAAATTACTCAACACATTCTAATAATAAGTAATTTTATTAATATGACCGGTGCAAGTTGAACAACACTCTTTTAAAAAAAAAAATTTAATTTAAAACTGTTTATTACAAATATTAATAACAAGTTACAGTACATTCACGGTAGAATCTTAAAATTAAAGATTATTTATCCTTTTCTAGTGAGTTGCGTTAATATGTAAGGTACAACAATTAAATCAATGACCAGTTTGTGTATGCCTCCTCTGATATTGATCTTTCATATAAAATCTTCTTAATTTGTTTTTGACTAAGTAGAGCTGTTTTGCAGATCTTTGTGCACAAAACCTGTGGCCTTAGACGTTAGTTACGATTATGTACCGCGGGTCTAATTGTGAAGAAATATGGGTTCATTTTGACAAATTCAGAGATTTCGAGTATATGTATACAGGCAAGGAAAAGTTAACAGCCTTAGAGACTTAAAAAAACGACGACAGCTTTCTGTATATTTTAGTCCACAAAATTTTTTTTTTTTTTTTTAATTTTTAAAATCATAATTGCTCGTATACATCGTTTTTGAGCTCTAATTGTATTTCTATAACTAGAGTTGCCCCAAAATATGATTCCGTACCTTAAAATTGACCCTACGAAACCATGATACGCCTTAACGATACAAATAAACCAAAATAAATACTTATACAAAGCTATTATTATATCAGCGGAATTTACCATGTATTTTGTGTTTATGTAATTACCATTTATAAATGTTATGTACAGGACTATAACTTTAAATGAGTTTCAGAGTCATCTAACGTGTAATAGCTAACATAAGTATCATTTTGACTAACATCACCTATCAGTGAATGGCTGAACCAGGATGAAAAAAATAATGAAATGTTGCAATGTAAATCTTACTCCAGTAACTATAACTTTAATTTTGTGAAAATATAATAAATTATGTTACGTAGTTTTTATGTTTTGAGGGCTAATTTATAAATATCGTTATTTATTTATAGGGTGTAAAGGTTGATTGAATGTAGTCAGTTCCCATTGACTTACAATTATATGGACGTCGGGTCCGCGCTAAAAAGTGTCCGAACTTATTGGGCGTTAAAATCGTATACAGAGCGTCATTCACGCTTTAGTCTTCGTTTGTTCGACTGACAGCGAAGCAAGCAAAATTAGACAGTACTGCGATGACATTACAATTTAAATTCAACGTTTTAGCTTTTTCATATTCCTTTACATGTCACTACATTTAAATAGGTTGACTTGGGACATTTTTTTCGTGGTTTGTGTATTAGACCCGTCGTCCATTTATTTGTAAGTCAATGTCAGTTCCGGAAACTTATAGTGCGCCCTATGTATAGCAATGCAAGTTTGTTTGAAATAGGGACTGCTGTTTATGACTGCTTTATGAGAATGTACTTTGTACACACAAACATTTCTCGCTTAATATCATATGGTAATTTTATATTATTGTACAATTTACAGGATGTCATAAAGATGATTTATGCTCATCTTTGTGTTCTCACGAATCGGGGGAATGGCCCATCAAATGTACTTTATGTGAATTTAGGGTGCCCTTACTTTCGTCTATATTTGGTATTGTGAAATATTTGCGCGATATATAGCTATATGCGTATTGTTTTCCGGTTCAAAGTTGAATCTTCGTGTACTACAGACACTTATGTTGCACATTGGGTACACAAGGGCGGTCAGGCAATTGCGGATAGAGAGACAATGACCCATACGTTTGTAATATGCTGTTCTACCCGTGTGGCATACAATGATTTTTATCACACTTTCGAAGAAGTTAAAAAGAAGAAAAGTTATTATATTATTTATTACATCGGGTATATAACCAGAAATAGAGACGAAATGTTATTAAATTTGTTTGAAAACTATTCTTCCATATCATTACTGTGCTCCGATTGGCCAGCCAGTTTCACTTCAAATCGACCAGTTTAACTTGAGCTTTGCAATAATGAACTAAAATTGCAATATTACATATTTATTATTTAATTACCGATGAAATGTGGTTCGCCTTAAATTGGGAGCTGTGGAGTTGAGAACAGAGACATTTGTCCAGCAGTGGGACACGATAATAGTCTAATAAAAAAAAGAAACTGACAAGATGCTCTCTAACTACCCCGTGAACGAGGATAATTCTGTGAGCGCGCTTTATAATATACACTTTTGTTGTATTTTATATATGAACTAATCAAACTAGAACTAGAAAACAATATTTTAGAGTCGTCATTTGTCATTTTTTTACCAAATATTTATGTTATTTTTTTTTTAATTATTGAACATTTGCAACAAATTTGGAAGCGTAGGAAAAATTATAAATTATTATCTTGTCATAAGTTACGTCTTTTTTTTTATATATATAATAGACACACGCTTGGCCACAATCTCTACATGTATACCATATTGTTATTTTATAATATCAAGTGACGGGACAAAAAAGTCGTGCGCCTGATGCCTACACGCCTGTCCATAATTCACCACCCTTACCGTTCAAAACCAGAACGCAGTAATGCTGACATTACGCTTGGCGGCAGAAATAGGTAAGGCAACTCATTTATTCGAATTTCATCGCGCTCATCCCGCGCGGAGTCCGCATTACCGCCGCGCGGGAACCGCGTGCGTCGAACTGTCATGGCCGCGCGAAAACTTTCCCCTCGTGTAACTGGGCGCTTAGAGAGATCTATTTATATATGTTTACTTTTTAATGAAAGTAAAATCTGATGATTTATTAAAGTCATGTCAAAAAAGTTGTTGTTTATGATGTTGGTAATATAGGCCCTGAGAAGTAATCTACAAGTTATTTAATTAAAAGCATTTCGAGCTAATAGTTACAAGCATACAAAAGCAAAACGCGCATAAAAACCCCATAAGAAACGTAGACATTCAGTACAATCTCAATCTCGTTTCCCGTTACACAAAAAACAAAACTGGGAAAAGGTCAAAGCTTGCACGAGGCCTAAACAAACAATCGTTTGAGCCATTTGGATGCAAATAAAGAATACACAACAGATAATCCGACCTTTTCATGTTGTGAGATCATGTCCCTTGCAAAACTCTCCGTTCTTGTCCCTTGGGGTTTAGTCTTGAGGTGCAATACGTGTATATTTACCAGTGCTATATATGTACACATAGTGATATTTGTACTATACGGAACAAAGACTACATGTTCATTTGTATTGTAGGATTTATACGAGGTAGCAACTGCAAAGCAACTGTGCGTACATAACTGTTTGTGTAGTTGTTACTATCCAGAAAAAATGTGTCAGAGCTATATGTAGAGTATGTCCGCTCGAATCTTGTAGACCGCTTTTTAGAAAGCTAAATCTTCTAACGCTTCCCGCCATGTACGTATATGAGGTATGCATGTTTGTTAAAAAAAACTTGGTCTTATTTACGTGAATAAACGTGAAGTATGCAATTTTTTAACTAGATATCCAAACCGCATAGTTGGCCCCTCTAATAAGACTACTTGCTTTTATAGGAATTGCTATAACACGTTCATACAAATATATAATGCTTTGCCAGCAGCTACCGCAGATTTACCCATAAAATAATTTAAAAAAAGTTATTTGATTTGCTATGTGATCTGTGTTTATATGATATCAAAGATTTGTTAATAATAAAAAGAAATTGACATTTTGTTTGTATTTGACATTTTGTTTATATTTGTGCTGTTCTTACTTTTTTGATATTGTTTAATTAATTTATGATTTTGTTACTGTTGCTATTTATTGGCATTAATGCATATGCATAATGGATTTTTGGTAAATACAAATTATAACATTTACTAAAATTTGTCCCTTTGGTGTAATCAGTAGGGTCAAAAGCACGACAAGCTTGACACTTTAGATTTAAATCCAACTCTATGCCACTTACAATAAGGACGGTCCAAAGTACAAAGTGTCAAGCTTGACGTGCTCTTGAATGTACGTAACGCGCGCACACACTCACCAGACCCGCACTACCCTGTATCGCGAGTACTATGGACACACACATATGTAATCACAAATTACACCCAAACTCACGAGATAAATGTAGGCCATACAAATATTTCACCCGGCACGGGAATCGAACCCGGGAGCTCTGCGTGGCAGTCCAGCATGGTAACCGTTCGGCCACGGGGGCAGTTAAATAAATGTATATATTACAACAAAAACGAAAACGTAATATCTCTCTCCAAATTACCTCCATACTATATTGTTTCCTCTAGTAGTGCTACTTTATCGAGATTATCTATGATATCATATGTACGATCAGTAGAAATAATTATATGTACACACATCAAAAAAAGTTTGCGATCAATAGCATAAGCTCCT
>NW_020653813.1:0-11601 GCF_003589595.1 Hyposmocoma kahamanoa
TGCACTTTTTCGTACGAATGAACCAATATTGAAAACATTTATGCCACACCGTGACAATCTCTGAAACATATTTTTCATACTCTTCGACAGCCTTATCAGGTGATGAAAATCGTTGACCGCGTACTGGTTTTTAATTTTTGGAAATAAATAAAAGTCACTAGGGGCCAGATCGGGACTGTACGCGGGATGGCTCATAAGGTTAACATTGTTCACCTTCAAAATTCATTTGTCTGTCTGGCCGTGTGAGAACTGGCATTCACGTGGTGCAAGATGATACGGCGTTTAGGGTTATTGTTGCGGAGTTTGTCAATAACGTTTTGGTCTCTGATGAGGTCCGTCATTTGCCACTTGATATATCTATAAGCTTACCCAATGTGAATTACAAATATCAAAAGCCTTCTGGCAATATCCCAGGGCCCAATATTAGGAACTTTCGCGAAGCTGACCTTCACCTACTATACATGAGAATATCTGAAATAGATTGGATGCCCCTTTATCAAATAAGTCATTTAGATGAAGCTGTGGGCTACTTGTACTCAGCTATTTGCAATATAGTGGAGGAAGTTGTTCCATTTAAGAACCCTAGTAAGCCTACTAACTATCCGGTATGGTTTTCTTCTGAGACTATATATTTAAACAAACTCAAAAACAAATATTACAAAATGTACAAAGAAACAAACTATCAACTCTATTATGGTTTCTTCTACTACTATAGGAAAATGGTTCCGAGAGGATCAAAATGCGATTTGATTAAATATTATAAAATGGTTAAGGGGGATATCAAACGAAATCCTTGGTTATTCTGGGCGTTTGTGAAGAAGCACAAAATGTCACCACCACTGGCCCACAGGAGATAGTTGACTCACTTGCTCAATTTTTTCAAAGTGTCCTACTCCCTACTCTACCAAGTCTCTGTGTCGAAAATGCTTAAGATAGTGCTGCTACTTTTCCACATCTTGCCACTTTCCAGAGACATATTAGTGTTGATGAAATTAACGAGATTGACGTGCGCAAAGCTATCAAACGCCTAGCACCTAAATACACACAGGGCCCTGACGGGATCCCTCAGTTTGTGGTCAAAGATTGCTGCGAAGTATTTGTTAAACCACTTTGTTATTTATATAACCTATCAATTGGGTCAAACTTGTACCCACGCCGTTGGAAATTATCTAAAGTTATACCTGTACACAAGAGTGGCGCGAAGGGTGATATAAGAAATTACCGGCCTATTGCTATTCTCTCAGTATTTGCAAAAATATTCGAAACGGTGCTATATTCGACCATAGCATTACAGCTGCGTGGATGGTTTTGTGACGAATAACACGGTTTTTTGCCGCAACGCTCAACTACGTCCAATCTTCTGAATCTAACTATCTTAATTGGGCCAAAAATGGATCAGAATACTCAAGTTGATGTTGCCTATTTCGACTTCCGAAAAGCTTTTGATCGGGTCAACAATGACCAATTACTTATAAAAATGGGTGTTGCGGGATTTACTACTCAGTTAATGAAATTCTTTTGTGCGTATTTTCAAGATAGAAAGCAGTACGTTGAAAACGAAAACTTTAAATCTTCCCCTTATACAGTTGCTTCTGGTATAGGGCAAGGTAGCAGTCTCGACCCTGTCCTTTTTTTACTGCTTGTAAATGACCTTCCTACATCTGTAAAATCTTCTGTGTGCCTTATGTTTACTGACAATGTCAAACTCGCTTTGCCGGTGAAATGCACCGCGGACTTTGATCTACTCCAAGCTGATATTAACAGCATTTTTGGAGCCGGGACAACAGCTTGGAGATGAATGTTGAAAAGTGTTCAGTGATGTCTTACTCCCGGAGAGATCCAATCCTCAATGAGTACAGCCTCGGTGGCACGACGTTGAACCGTGTGAAATCTATTCGTGATTTGGGTGTAAGATTCGATTCTGAACTCAAATTTAACGATCATGTTATAGATATATGTAATAGTGCTTGGAAAAGTCTTAGCTTCATCAAGCGGCAAGCTAAGTTTTTTGATCATCGACAGGCAATTTGTAATTTATATAACGCCTTTGTTCGAAGTAAATTGGAAGCTACGTGCGCAGTGTGGAATCCCCACAATAAACTCTATATAGCAATGTTAGAACGAATCCAGAAATCATTTTTGAGGTATTTGTATAGTAAACTTTATGGGTACTATCCTTATATGTACCCTACACCCTTTATTTTGTGCATGGTGTCGTACAGATCGCTTGAGATCAGGCGGAAACTGGCGCTACTAAAATATATTTTTAACCTAATAAGAGGACGTCTAATTAACCCTCCTCTATTGGCTCCAATTCATTTTTTTATCCCGCCAATCTCACGCTGCGTCTTTCGTCAGCGCAAATAACCTCTATTCAACTTTCATTTAACCCGCACAGTGACACTAAGACGGACACCATTCTTCGAAGCATTGGCCGTAATTGAATCGTTAAGCAAAACAAGTGATATTGCGTTTCCAGCAACACTGAATCAAAATTTCTAACATCCGCTGGTTACTATTTGGAGGCGGTCACCGTCCAAAGCTCTGTGGTCCAAATTCCGCATCCTATCTTTGGCCGGTGATCGAACCTTTTTTGTGACTATGACTTACATGCTTAGTTACAAATACTGTAAGTGTAAGTTGTACAAACTAAATAAATAAATAACTTCCGGCAAACAAATGGTCGTGTACCAATCACTAATAACGGAACAACAATTCTTCAAAGCAACAGTAGCCACGTGTCAAGTTTTATTAAAAAAGAAGCAATCATCCGCTTAGAGGCACTGCACGCGCGCCACTTTGGTTGGTTTGGGCTCATCTCAAAAGACCCATACGTTCGATTGCTGCTTTGTTTTGGGATCGTAACTATAAATCCATGTTTCGTCACCTGTAACTATGTCCCACACCAAATATGACGCCCCTTCGGTGAATCTAGTAAGCATGGTATTGCACCAAGTGACGCGATCTGTTTTTTGAGCCTCGGTCAAATTGTGTGGGATCCACCGAGAGCACAGCTTTTCCACATCCAAATGTTTGTGTAGTATTGATTGTATTTGACTGATGTCTATGTCTAAACATACCCGAATCTCTTGATATGTCACATGTCTGTCTGTTGTGATCGTACGGCGCGCAGCATCGATGTTTTTGTTGTTCACAGCAGTGGACGAGGGACCATCACGAAATTCGTCACTGAGATTCACACGAACGCGTTTGAATTATACAAACCAGCTATAAATAGTCGTCTTGCGTGGCGCTTCATCGCCAAAAGCAGTTTGAAGCCGAGCGAAGCTCCGCTGAGCTGTTAAATTACGCTTAAAGTCGTAGAAAATCATACTACGAAAATTTTAATTTTAAATTTTAATTATAGAGTTAAATTCATGGTGATGTAGACAATCAATTTCTAAAATGACGCTACAAAGTAAAAACAAGTGACAGTCAGATGAAACAAACAGTGTTCTACAGCCAAAGAGTTCCATTTTCAAATGTTGTAATTACTTTTTAAATATTGTTCATGTAAGTGGCTAGTTCCGGAAACTTATAGTGCGCCCTACGTATTTGAAATTGAGTGTCCAAGTTTATCATTACCTAGTTAATAATTAGGTATATTCACTACGTAATATTTATCGGCAATGCAAATTAAAAATTCGAGAACCTTTGTCTACTAGCTCACGAAGTTATGGCGTCTCATTATATTAATATAAAAAATTGCGCTTATTTATCGCGTGATGATAAACAGCCGTACATAGCACAATTCACGACTGTTATAAATAGTAACATACAATGATGTTATATATTAACGTACAAGTTTGGTAATGAATAAATGAAAACTATATTCAAATATCAAAATCGTCTTAACGCGAAAACGGCCCGCCGACAGCCTTGTTGTTGTTCAATCAATGTGACCGTCAATATGCGGGGCGTGGACTGTGGTGCGGTATCTAAATTTAGGGAGGGGCGGTGAGTGTCCATTCTCGTTTCTTTTTTGTTCTCTGCCCAGACGCGTTGGCGCCTGGGCAGAGAACAAAATTAATTTTTGGTCATTTTCTGTTTTTATTGTTCAAAAAGTTTTTATCATGCAAAAAATATAACAGGCTCGAGCTTACTATGTACGCTCTCTCAAGCTCTAGTCAATATTGAACACGGAAATTTAAACTCAATCAATCAATCAATAAAACAGAAAAAAATGGGGCCGTTGTGTAGAGGCTTAGGGGGAGATTTGTAATTTAATCTAGGAAAACTTAGACACCGACTGAGCTCTCGACTCTCGACTACAACTTTTGAACATCAACTAATATTAATTAAGAGATTGCTCAAACGAGCTCGGTTCGATATTTCTCTCTGTGTAGTTCATATATCTGTCCTGTTTTATTGAATAAATATAATAAAAATCATGTATGTCGGTCGCTCCGTTTCGAAATGAAAGTAGACACAAATAAAAAGGCAACAGACTCAGTCTCGCATTTTAATAGTTATTATTATTCCTGGATAGGTAATTTTCGAAGATAACTGACCGCGGGCAATCATGTTTTAACAAGTTTTTGTTAAATAACCCGATTTGTGCATTCCTGTACCAATCGTCTGGTTCAGACAATACTTGTTCTTACTTGTTGAGTACGATTGAGCGTCGAATGAGATAAACGAGTTTATGCATGTTTGTCTTATTCCTGTCGGTGCGTGCTGTTTATGCAATCCTAAATAAACAACGTAATATTTATTTTATTTTCATTTGCGATTTCGCGAGTAATAGATAAGCAATACTTAAGTTCGACACTTACTTACTTTTTTCTCAAAACAAAACAATGTCGGAAGTAAAAAAGAAGAGACGTTGCCGTCTCTTCTATATTTATTATAATATATTTATTATAATATATTCCTCACAGTATTGCTACTGTGAGGAATATTAATAATAATAATAAAAATAATAAGTAAATTCGGATTCATTGAAAATCTCACAAACCCATCGTCGCCTTTGTGCCTTCTATGTCTAAAAACATTTTCGAATGAAGCCTTCAAGTCTGCACGATCATTTGAATAAAATGCATCCAGATAAGAAAGCCAAGAGTGTAGCATATTTTCAAGACCTAGGGTCGTATTCTAGAACTCGACCCCTAGAGCTGTAGCATAATACTCAGCCAAGTGTAGCAAAACTCTTTTCGGCGGCTGCTAAGCAAGATGACGACGGACTTCGAGCTTCGTATATTATCTCTTTGTTAATTGCTCAAAAAGGCAAACCACATAACATCGAAGAAGAGTTAATTTTACCAGCAATAAAGGAAGTAATAACTACTGTGCTTCATAAACCGGCCGCAGATATCTGAAAAATTCTTTTGAGTAATAATTCTGTACGAAGACGAATTGATGAAATGGCTGAAAACATTGAAGAATCATTGTGCAATCATCTGAGGACTAATGAATTCTCAATTCAGCTCGATGAGTCCACTTTACCAACTAATGAAGCATTGTTGATGTCTTACGTGAGGTTTATTAAAGATGAGAAAATATGGGAAGAACTATTGTTTGCTAGAGATTTAGAGACCGATACAAAAGGCGAAACCATATTGAATACATTGGAAAAGTTTTGTGATGAGAAAGAGATTCCCTTGAAAAATATTATATCAGTTGCTACGGATGGCGCTCCGGCTATGACAGGGTGCCATAAAGGCTTCATAGCGTACTTAGAAAATAAAATTCCAGACGTCCTTGCTGTACATTGCGTTATTCATAGACAACATTTGGTTGCTAGAAATTTGAGTGAACGACTATTTCAATCACTGCAATATGTCATCAAAGCAGTCAATAAAATCCGTAACAGCTCTTTGAGTGATAGATTATTTCATCAGCTTTATGTTATTAATGACGAAGATTTCAACCGTTTGACCTTTCATGTTGTCGTTGGCTATCAAGAGGCAATTGTCTGACTCGATTTTACAACCTGTTTGACTCTGTGATAGAGTTCTTGGAAACTAAAGATACAGAATTGCGCAACAAGCTCATTACATCAAAGAATAATATAGCTTACTTGACAGACCTGTATAAATTCTTAAACGAAATTAATCTCCAACTGCAAGACGATGAACTAAATTTAATTAAAACAAATAATGTCGTTGCTGCTTTCGCAGCCAAACAAAAAGAATATGGGCAAACGTGAGTTTCACAATTTTCCGAATTTATCAGTATCCTGCAGTAACGATAACTTGTTTGCCTACTGTCAACATTTGGAAAACCTCCACATTGACTTCACCGAACGGTACCAGGACATTTTGAACTTGGAAATACCAGTACCAGGAAATACATACAATTGCAAATGTCAACACAGCAATATCACCTCAGCTGGAAGAAGAACTTGTAGAATTAACAACGAACGAGGAAATAAAAATCAAGTTCAGAAATGGCTACCAAGAATTTTGGCTACAAAAACCGATCCCGCAATTGTACCCTGGATTGTGGTCAATCGTTCAACGATTCTTGATAGCATTCCCATCGTCATATTTGTGTGAACGTGGTTTTAGTGCTGTGACAACTCTGCTTACTAAAAAGAGAAATCGTTTGCATGTTACCGAACGTACTGACTTCGGGCTGTTCTTGAGTAAATTGGAACCTGATATTAACAAACTTATTAAACAGCATCACATTCATCCTTCACATTACTTTTTATATTAGAATCGATTGTTTGTTTATTAGGCCATATTAGGTATTTAAAGAAGTTTTATTTATATAAATTTGAGACTCCATCATTTTTTTTTCTGGCATTTAGACATCTTGTCAAATTTAAAAAAATGTATGATACGGGTTACCCCCATAGATATAGATGGTTACCCCATGTATTGTGTACATCTTCGTATATTCCAAAAATATTCTGTATTTATTGTAAAAGATAATATCTCTAACAATGTGGGCTGTTCTGTTCGGTGGTGTGGGAAAAATCAGCAAAACATCTAATTACAAAACAAACGGAATCACATTTTATCGGTAATTAAATATGTAAGTTTGCAATTTTCGTCCATTATAGCAAAACTCATTAAACTGGCAGTTTTCAAGTGAAACAATTGACAACACCCATCAATTGTTTCGAATTCGGGCTGGCCAATCGGACCGCAACTGTCACAGTAATGATTTGGCAGAATAGTTTTCAAATAAATTAAATGACATTTCGTCTCTATTTCTGGTTATATACTCGATGATGTCAGTTCCATGTTGTCATAAACATTACTTTATGATTATAAAATTCGTTGAAGATATTAAAAACGCACAAGAACCAATTAAGGTGAGATTTTACAACATTTTTTATGACTTGCAAACCAAAAGTTCGACAACTAGAAACACGCATACAAAGTTGAAGTTAATAAATCACTTTCAATATATCATTGTTTGGTCCATCATGTACCTAAGGGTCGACGGTCGGTGCTGAGACTTCAAACCCACTCGTTTGCTTGACCTAAGTTCAATTGTATTGGACTTGTTGTGCACTTGTTCTTTCCATTTGTATTTTCTTGAGTAATAAATTAATGTAATAAACCATTGACTTACGAATAAATGGACGACGACGGGTCTAATACAAAAACCACGAAAAAAATGTCCCATATCAACCTATTTAAACGTAGTGACATGTAAAGGAATATGAAAAAGCGAAAACGTTGAATTTAAATTGTAATGTCATTGCAGTACTGTCTAATTTTGCTTGCAACAATTGAAAGGCGCAAAAAATATCACATTCAGCTTCTACTGGAAACTTACCAAAATGCACCATATGTAGCTTCTAGTGAAAACTACTTGAACACAGGTATAATGGAGTAGCCTTTATTATTTATAAATAAATTGTATACGTAAATGTTGCATTTTATACAATGCCAATTATTACGAACTAGGGTGTCTGACTTTTTTTTCTTGAGTTTCGAGAATTCTCGTACCCGATTTCTCGAGTTATTCGAGAATTTTTTTAAAAACCGTAAAAAATCAGCTCAACTGTAAAACTAAATGTGAACTTTTCGAAAGTTTGGGAAATGAACTTTTGTAAATTGGTTCTGCTCTGGGATTCTGTTGCTCTGATACTCATGGGGAGTATGTACAGAGAGTTCCCTAGTTTCAGACCAGGTGATTGTCTTACAATAGAATACCAAGACCAGAACAATTTAGAAATGTTAATTAGTTAAATTGATCCTACCGGTATCGAACCCGGGGAACTTCTCATCCAGTGCCCACAGTGCAAACCGTTAGGCTATCACGGTTGTACTATTTGTATTATTATGCATTGTTCGCATGTGAAAGCTACAAATTGCTTAAAGTTTAAAAAAAATCCTGTTTAATTTGCACTATCACTCTGCTTCAATTACCTTCTTTGTTTCTTAAGTTGGTATATTTTGTCATTCATCCAACTTTTGATTTTTAATGCATTTTGGCGGTGTAAGATGTTCTCTGTTAATACTTGTCACTTTCTTCTTAAGTTCAAGCTATGTTTCCTGGATAAATTCCTGTATTCTCTCTCTATGCATAGTTCACTCATTGATGTAATCACATACCAAAGCTTTAATATTATGGTCTTTTATCAAGCTTGCATCAGCTCTGGTTTCCTTTCTTTTCTTACCATTTTCTTAACCCGTTCGTGCATAGTACTGAAATTATACTGCGCTCAAAAACGTCACCACTTTTCTATATGCCGTAGAGCTTACATTAATTCAATATAATTATTACGGTTTATCACTGACGACGGTTGATTCCGTCAACAGGCATAGTCGTACCGCTCATAGTTCTTGCAAACGTTTCTTGTGCATGAAAAAGTACGGCTATGACGGTAGTAGGGTATTTGCCGTTGTGAGATAATTACAAAATTAAAATGCGCGATATTGATTGCGCAAGAAAAACGCTTTCCAAAATAAACACTTAGGTACTAATTAATAATAATATTTATAATAAAGCACGCACTCAGCATTGCCCCGCATTAGGGAAACCCTGTGTCGCGGGTGCCATGGACACACATATAGACAACCACAAATTACACCCAAACTCACGAGAGAAATAAATGTAGGCCAAACACATATGTATGTATTTCTCCCGAAAAACCTAAAAACATACTTTCGGGATTATGGAAATTCATGCAAACGTTATTTCGGGCAAATGTATTTTCGGTCTTCTGATTCGTAACCTCGAGCCGTAGAAAGAGTACAACAATATTTGAAAGTATTACTAACTTGTATTAAAAAATGTTTTAATAATAACATTAGCATCAAAGCGACTCTATGAAATTTTTGTTCTAAATATTTCAAACACTTGTGTTTCCAACAATTGAAATTGACGTGATGGGTCTCGTTCAGTCTTTTACGCAAGCAATAAGTCGGAAAGAGACAGTTAGCTATTTGATTATTTTGATTGCTTTTGTAAATTATATTTACGATTAATTTAAATATAAATTATATATCGTATTTTTATATACTAGTGCATAAAATAACACTTTTAAATGATAACTATGATAACACAATGTAGTACCTACTGAAAATATGATATACCATCCTGTTTTTTCACTTTAGTTGAGTAATTTTTACAAGGTTTTACTACACAATACGGCATCATTGACAAGCGCGCTGTCAGTCGAACGAACGAAGACTAAAGCGTGATTGACGCTCTGTATACGATTTTAACGCCCTATAAGTTCGGACACTTTTTAGCGCGGACCTGACGTCCATTTATTTGTAAGTCAATGTAATAATCCGACATATTATGTAAGTTTAGTCTGTGCCCAAGGAAATAATTGCAAAATTTAAGTGACATTGGGCGGGTCACATTGCTTTAGGTCGCCTTAACACTATTTTCTTTATGATGACATCGCACTAATATATTACATAAGTGTTTTGGCTCAAAATATATGAATTTCAGGATTAAATCATTGTTGAAACCAAAATTTCATTCGCTACACGTCAATAAAACCGACGATAGAATATTGTAAGAAACAATTAAAAGGTATCTCTTAACTCAAAATGAGACAAACTTTATGTCACCTGATTCTGGCCAATACATACAGTTCTTACTCAAAAATATGAAATGAAAGTTGTTGAAAGACCAAAGTACAAAGACACGACGCAAGCACATAGAAAAATTCGTGAGGTCCGTTGGTTCGTTCCGTGGCTTAGTTGGTATAGCGTCTGACACGGTATGCAAGAAGACGTCGGTTCGAATCCGACCGGATCGAAGGAATTTTTTCTGAGTGTTCGATCTTTGTATTAATAATAATAACAAACTAGTGGAGTAATTTCACAAAAAATAATTGAATATCAATTCAATAAAAAATTAATTAATATGAAATTATTTCTTCCTTTTTATTTTTAAACAATTGGGCCAGTGAAATTGTTTAGATGTCAGTAATAAACTTTACCCCTATACATAAATTTTAATGATTTTTCACGGGAAGTGAGTATTCGTTTTTAATCGATTCTGACAAAAATACTCTTTCTGAGTTAATACACTATTGTATTAACAGTGCGACATATATAGTAGCTATGTGCTAAGTTTTATTGAAATTGGGTAACGGAAAGTGGGTGAAATGCAATAAATCAGATTCATCCCCTATTTTGATACACTTTGAGGTGGAATATTTTCTTTGAAGGAACCATGACTGAGATGCCCCTTATCCAACAATCGAAATAAGTTAACAAATATTGGAGTAATGGCGTAACATACACACATAAAATAAATAAAAAAATACGGACAAATTTAGCACCTCCTTTTTTTGAAATCGGTTAATAACATAATTGTCTAATAACATGTTTCCACGTGTTCCGTACTTAAGTAGAGCAATACTAACAGTTTTTCTGAATTACTAACACTGAATTGAACTACCCACCACAGCCTCAGATCATCGCGAACAGGCCACCAACAACGCCAACGCCAGCGGAACTTGAACTCACCACTTTGACATTACACGTGTACTTGTATAAAAACACACTCATAACTCCCTCATCGCGTGTTCTATCTCGCTAACGGTAAACGAAGACATTAGAAGGCTTTACACAGACACTCTTTCGCGCGTGGTATAGCAATGAAAAGATGTTGGCAGGAAAAGGGAAAAATTGCGAACTCAACAGTCGCGCTCGCAATCGTGTGTTCCAAGGTTTCTTTTTAATTTACACTGACGCTCTTCCGTTGTAATAAAAAAAAGAGGTCTATTCCCACTGTGTAGTGAGATTTTTTCTCGTTTGTTCACTTGACTGAACTAACGAGACTCTTTCCCATTTGTTCAGTTGACTGAACTGATATCACATGTAGTTTAGGAGTTCCTATGGCCGCCTGCTGTCTTCATTATCAGACCAGCTCGACGGTACCATAACATTGCATTGTTACCGAACATAACACAAGTATACTAAATTCCGAGTCAATCTGACCGATAAAAATGTGCGACATCTGGGTGAAACTCAACACACAAAAAAAAGTAAAAAAAATAAATGAGACCGGGTCCAGCAAAAAAACCTTGTTTTATTTTTAACTGTGCAAACAAGATAGAAATTCTTTATTAGTTCAACTAACTAACTGGACTAGAGAACAACACTAGTGTAGAGAGGATGGACAACTGAACTAGTGGAAATAGAGGAAATAAAAAATGTCTACTAAATCAGG
>NW_020653814.1:0-13850 GCF_003589595.1 Hyposmocoma kahamanoa
CTTGTGTAGTTAAATAATGGCTGATAGAAATAGGATAAAACATGGTATATAAATTATAATTAACGATGTATATACATAATTTTTGTTTTTTGTTAAGTGTTATTTAAAAATGCTACCCTGTGGAATGCCATAAAAGTTGATATAGTGTTCCTCAGGGTAGCCTATTGAGGCCATGAGTTTTCTTTATTGGTGGTTTGGTCAAGGCTTTATGCGTCTTAATTTTCTCACGTGCTTATTAGAATGTTAATTGTCACTTGTTTAAACGGTGAAGGCAAATCGTTAGGAAATCTGCATGTCGGAAAAGGTTCATAAAGAAGAAGTTTTATTAATTTTCTTACCCGCATTATCAATCTCGCTTAAACCAAACTGTGTCGACCTGTTTAGGTTCGACTATTGTTGTATTCGCCCTTGTATATTGCTCTGCGATTTATGGAACAAAGTACATTTTACCCCAGTGGAAATGTCAATGTACGAAACCACTTGTTGCATTATGTTTATTCGTTTTGGATCTTGTTTGTTTATCATTTTCAACAAATACAATTGCTATATAGTCCCTATGACGAAAATAAAGTTATTTAAATATTCCATACAGTATTTCATGCGCTATATGATAATTACTGATTACAAGTTTCTTACCAAAGTATGATTTCTTTGTATGTCGCAGGTTAACTGGCCAGCAGCATATAACAACTGTAAGAACAGACATACCTGTCCTGTTCACCCTCTATCCCTATCTATAATTACCCTTATTTATCTCGACTACTTGTGGCGTTACATTTGTCACTCATTTTTTTCTGTAACTAAAATACCATGTTCTTTTGTTATCATTGTTGTAAGAAACCTGTAATTAGTGATAACCATTTAGTGAATAACCACGAGCAGAGATGGGCAGTGGCTTAAAATCCACTGACCATCTCTGCCCGCCCCAGCATTGAAGGGGTTATTACCCAAAGGTTAATACCCATTTCTGCCCACGTTACGGAATTCGGTGCAATTCCATACTTATTACAAATTTCGATGTAATTTTTTTTTTAATAAATAATAAATGCACATTTGATCGCCATTTTCATACGTGAGTAATGAAAAGTGATGACGAGGTAGACGATGTAGCATGCACGCATAAATAATGCCTATTCACTCTCGCCTTGAAAAGGTCCAAGTTTTGCCACAACATATTGGTGGAATCCCAGCCCAGTCTAGCCCCCCGTTGATGGAAAGGGGAAGGCGGAATCAAATTATGCAATTCCATCGCACACTCTCCGTGATATATCCTGTAGAATACCGATAAGCAGGCAACTTTACGGTGGTGTTCAAGGCTCTGCAGCTTCGAGGTGTTCAAGGCTCTACTAATTTCGAGTCACCTATAAGCCTCTTGACACGCTTGTCGATTGAACCCAATGAATCCTTTTTTAGACGAAAAAGGGACAATTCCACACAATACATTGCAATCCTGGTTCCTGGATTCTCACAACTAAGGATGCATATTATGATTCGGTTTTTATGAAGATCGATTTAAGTGCATACGATCTAACGATTTTTTGTACCGATTTATTTCAATGCGATTTTCAAGAGAATCGATTCAACAGAAAGGCATATAGAATCATCTAAATCAGAAGCAACACAAACGAACAAAACTCGATTAGTTGTAAATAGTATTTGCTCTCGATTTCGGGCGGAGTGGGTTTTAATCCGATATAAACCAACATCAACAAGGCGCCAGGTTACAACATCCATCTCCGACAACGAGTCTTAAAATCTATATTTCATACAATATGTTGTGATTCACAAATTAATAACAAAGGAAGTTGGAAATTAAAGTCACAGGGTACATTCACCACAGGGATTCGTATCGTTGACCTCTCAATAAAAAAATAACTGCTTTTCCAATGTCAAAAAATGTACAAAAAGAAATCAGTTACTTGTAAAACAAGCTTGCCGAAATGAATAGTATGCTGAATGTACAGGTTGTTATTAAACGGTTCAATTCCATCAAGTATAATCTATATTCATTATTGTTTGCAAAAGCTTTATAAAAGACCAAAAATTCAAATTACAATTTCTTTTTTATATTTCTGGGTTAAGTTGTTTAGTGTTTTTTTTTATAATATCAAGTGACGGGACGAACAGTTGATGGTAAGCTTTAAATCGCAATGATGTGAGGGACACTGCCACTGCACCTGTCACCCTGAGACATAAGTTGACAACTCCCACGTGTCTGTAATTTCACCAGCATACTTACCCTTCAAAACTGGAACGTAATGCTCATATTACTGCTTGGCGGCAGAAATAGGTAAGGTGACAGTACTTCCCTGGACGAGCTCTTTCACAATGAGCCCTAATGCTACTACGTGACAAGGGCAACTTACGAAAATTTATATAATACCTCCTTTGGTACATAATATGTAAATAGCGTTCTGTTAGCAAATAAAAGAGGTCAAAGTGAGCAGCTACAGAGAGGTCAAGGAGCTGGCTATGGATTGTAAGAAATGTAGGAGGTTATATTGGCCAGAACATGGCTTTTTAATAGGATGATGGTATGTAAATATCTTTTAAACCGTCCTTTATTTCCTTTAATCCGAATGTTGTTCTACCTCTCCCTACGTATTATGTACGATAAATGCAAATGGGTCATATTATACCTTATTTGTAACAATTCAAAAAGTGACAGAAGGGATCTGTGGTTTAGTGTACCTAACAACACATTAATTTTTTTCAGTAAATAATATCATCTTGATGATATAAGAAAAACCACTTTGTTTGTTTTCCGTACAACGATGTGCAATTTAGGTAATTGGATTCTTTGTTTTGCTACATTAGCATGTTGTTGCTTGTGGTTAGGAACAAATGAGCTGTGTTTGAATATATGTAACTATTTTTAGAATTGTATATAAATTAAGACAGACTTTTCAGCTACTGTTAACTGAGATTCGCTTAGGCCTTATAAAAAGAGATTGAGAAAGGAGATCCAGAAGTCTGATTTTTATCAAAACGTATTGTGTTGTACTTATTTATTGTCACATGTACATTGTCAGGTGTTACACATGGATTACATTACGACTAGAGTATAGTAGATGACCCTGAAAAGGACACTGCAAGATATTGAATACAATAAATGAAATTGAAAGGCGTAAACAAAATAATGTCAAAATAATTTAAAAACTAAAGCATAAAAAATGTTTTTCAGAAGGTCGAGAGAATATATATTAATTTATAGCTTCATTAGCAATTTCATGTGAATAAACTCATTCATCAATTGATTGTTCAAGTAGCAGTACAGCTCCTTGTGAAAGAGCTCCTCCAGAGATGTACTGCTCATAAGAAAATTAAGTATTTATAGTTTTATTCATTGTGTTCCATTGGTGTTATTGTTTAATAAAATATTTTTACGTTATTTAATCGTTTATGTAGGTAGTATTAATATTTTCTTTGTAGTGTAAATATTTACTTGAACTTTTAAATAACAAATTATCATTCGTTTCTTTTTTTAGTCAGAAGGTAGTTTATTGTACAATTTTATTGCACGATACTATGGGCTGCTTTTGTACATTCCTAAATATGGTTTGAGGAGTTACTCCTTATGTATTTATTTATTATATGGACAACAAAATAGATAACAATCAAATTAAGTACATTGATACAAATTAAATATGATATAACAAAGTTCTGTACTAGATTGTAACCCTACTTAGGTTGACACGTCATTCTAAAGTAACAAGAAAGAACTACTTTAAATTGTCTGGTAATTTACTTATTTACTTCACACTAAAGCGTCAAGGGAATGGGTGAAAATCTATACACGTGCAAGTTGTTTACTACTCGTTTAAATACTCTGAATCTTGGATCAAAAATGTCCTAATCGATATTATTCATAGATATCTCTCCTTGTAAAGCACACACAGCGAGATATGTATGGAAAATATCACATTCTTAGAAGGGGGTAAAACTCCATCTCAAACTTTCAATTATAATATAGCGAAGGAATGTAGAAGGTTTTCTCTGATAAAGTGTGATCGGTAGCTATAAATAAAACTATAATAAAAAGAGAACGTACGCGAACGATTTTAGTATTCTATCATTCAAATCATCATCACGGTGATGGCTAAATTTACAGGCTTGTATCTCTTTCTAACGTATTTTTGTATCGTTGTCTTCAGGTCACGAGAACTGCACCTTCCACCATGACCTGGAGCTGGACCACAGGCCTCCCACCAGGGAGGCTCTGCTACCTGACATGGCCAACTCTTACAAACTACTGCTCACTGGTAAATTTAGTTCTTCATTAAACTCTATCGCTGTTCTTGAAAAGTCGTGGTTATCTGTATATTCCAAGGGTTCCTGGAGTCTATTTGTTACTACTAATAAATTGACTGAATAATTAATAACGGAAGCCACAACTTACGGCGGCGTCTATCAAGTTTATATTGTACCCACGAGGGTTTAAAGACAGTTAATTAAACAGCCATGTTTTTTTTTTATGCCAATATATCGGCGACTGTCTTTGCGTTTATTGACATAGTTTTTCAAATCTTTCAACGGGAGGGTACTGTTTGACAATGATAATATTTTTGCCAATGAATATATATATCGGGGTTTTCAACAGGGACATAACAATTTTTCTATTTCTATAAAACATAGAATAACTTTGAGATATCTTTGAGCTGAAATCTATTCCAGGTGCAATGCACATGAATTTAAGAACGGAATTCGATCTCGTTCATATGATTACCTTGAGCACGTTTGCAGCATTCAATTCCCTGTAGCCAATTTTCCACCACTCTTCCACGCATATCGGCCAAAACGTTGGTAATTTGGCCTTTGATATTGTTCCTGAGCTCATTTAACATTGTTGGCTTGTTGGCATAAAGCAACGACATAACGTAACATAAAAAGTAATCCGACGGCGTTAGATCGCATGAGTGGCCATTCGACAGGACCATTTGGCGAGATTACACGATTATAGAACTACTTCTTCAATATATCAATTGTTTGATCAGCTGTACGACCACTGTAATCGTACTCGTGGTGGTCATTTGAACAATATCTAATTATTTTTTTAAGTATAGCACTCGTGCTAAACCTGGAGTAAATTTCAACTCCATATCCCAATTATTCTGTGTTTTACTGAAATACAAAATTGTTATGTCCTTATTGGAAAACCCATATGTCCTATGTATTGATTGAATTATGGCTTTGGAATTTTTAAAGCCAATAACCTCATAATGTAATTTGTAGGTCTCGGAGAAGATCCTGAACGTGATGGCTTGCTAAAGACTCCAGAACGCGCTGCTAAAGCCATGCTGTTCTTCACTAAAGGATATGACCAAAGCTTGGAAGGTAATTTTTTTACAGTTACAAAAGTGCGCGAGATCAAATACCTCTACCTCACCCGAGGATGAGATTGACTATGGAGCATACACACCTATATAAACGCCTATTCACTCTCGCCTCGAAATCAGTTTTATTACCAGAATAAATTTAATAAAGCCTTCCAAATCGATTTAGGCGACTTATTGTTATTACATTGGTACTTGTGATTTCAAATGTATTTTTGTTACGCTTTACAGGCTCGTCGGTTAAGTGTCTCTTGGCCTAGCCTTTCTTTAGGACTTCCTCAATTTGATCGTGGTCAGCCCTTACCAACTTGCCCTTTTACATTTGCCTCATAAATCTGTTTCGTCAATATTCTTTCATTGAACCTCGTACATGTCAATATAATATTTTTTTGCTAGTGTATATATAATATCTTTATTTTCCAGATGTCCTGAACAACGCAATCTTCGACGAAGACACCGACGAGATGGTGGTGGTGAAGGACATTGAAATGTTCTCCATGTGCGAGCACCACTTGGTGCCTTTCTACGGCAAAGTCTCCATCGGTTATCTACCGCAGGGCAAGATCTTGGGACTGAGCAAGCTTGCCAGGTAACCGTTTGAATATTTCTTACACTTCAATACCACGTTTAAATTGCACAAGGTTGAATCAGATCGCCGTTCAGGACTGAAATTTTAACGATTAAATATTTTTTTTTAACATCAAGTTGTTGACCAGTGTAAGCAACAAATTGTTCTCATATTTCTTATTAAGAAAATACTCTAAATTAATATCGTTTTCGTACGACAAAGAACCTGCTAATTTGATACTAAGTAATTGTTTGTGAATAAACAAGATTATATACATTGGTGCTATGCTGAAGACCATAAAGCCAGCGAGTTAAAGAGAAGCGTGGCTTCTGACGTCAAAGACGTCATTTCGTCATCATCATCAGTTTAAATAATGTTCGTTTAATTCCAGAATCGTGGAGATTTTCTCCCGCCGTCTCCAGGTACAAGAGCGCCTTACCAAGCAAATCGCTATTGCGGTCACCCAGGCAGTGCGACCTGCTGGAGTCGCCGTTGTCGTTGAGGGAGTGTAAGTAAATTGCTTACGATCTCGTGCAAACCGTTAAATTGACAAACTTAACACAATGGTCATTTGTAATATTAGAAAGCATCTTCAGGGTTTCGCTTTCAGGGATAAAGAGAGAGTCTTGTCATTTGAAATATTTTCTTCTTCTTTCTAGTACCTATTCTAGGGCATACACTATCATGCTTGCCATCGTGGTGAACGGATTTGCTTAACGGCGTAAGGTACTGGCCGATTGTTGCCTAGGGTGCGCCAGATATACAAGAAAGGAATGGTACGTCGTTCAGGGAGGCTCCTTTCGTGCACCCCACGAAACAAAAGAGTCAATATGGAGATATCTTCGAGAAGTCTTGTAAATCTTTGATATAAGAATCTAGTTTGCATAATATGACACGTTTAGAATCAGTACTAAAAGAACCAACTAATTCGAAGATCAACCTGACGTTCAGAGCATTTCTGAAGCCCAAATCGTTTTGGAAATTTATACAATCTGAAAGCAACTCTGGCTTTCAAATTACGCTAGGACGCGAATATTTTTGGGTACATGCAAGAAATACAACACTTAAAGATTTTTCTCTCCACAGCCACATGTGCATGGTGATGCGAGGAGTTCAGAAGATCAACAGCAAGACGGTCACGTCAACCATGCTTGGAGTCTTCCGGGATGATCCTAAGACCAGGGAGGAGTTCCTCAACCTTGTCCATTCCAAGTGAGAAGCTGGCTGGAACTTGGCGTTCTTTTGGCTTCACTTGTGTTCTGATGTCTTGGCTTTGTTTATGATCTATTTTTAAGTATCATCTCGGAGCGTATATTACTTTTCCTATCTATATCATAAACGTGAAAGCTTGTGTATTTGTTTTCAGGTAGAATGACTTGTGTTACCTGTTTTGGTATTGCAAATATCATTTTCATTCGCGACATTGATATAATAATTGATTTTTGTGATTGAATACTCCGGATGATTGTGAAATAACTGGCACATGGGACTTTTCAACTTATATCTTATGGGTGACGGGCGCCAGTGGCAGTTCCCCCAGATCTTTGGGTTTTGAAGCTTTTTGGCACTGCAACTGTTATTGACAGGCGTGTCGCTTACAATCAGGCGCACGACTCGTCCGTCCCGCCACTTGGTATCATCAAAACAGATTATATTACATCAACATAGATATTACATCAATTCTTTTGTAAGAAGATACAAGTTTTAAAAATATACTAATAGTAAATTGTGAAAAGCTACTAAGATTCGACACTCGATTGTCCAATTTATCCGAAATAGACTCTACTCAGGGCTCGATAAAATCTAATCCATTCATTCATATAGTCTAATTAACTGGGCCAATGGAATATTCTTCATTTTAGTAACGATTGTGTCAATACACGCTCTGTGATAGATACTTCTACTGGTTTTATTTGTATTTCATAATATCTATAGCCGTTTTATTATTTTTTGTTCCTGTGCAAATGTGTTTTAATGTTATAAACAGAGATCGAAATACTCAGAGTGTACAAATTAAATTTCCTTGAAATTCCATAATGATTAAAAAAGAGATAACATACCTTTGTGACGATGCGACCTCCTTCATCGTCATCCCACTTTTTATCAGACTCTTTTTCTGGTTTCTGGCCACTTACTTTTGAAATTTTGAATCGTTCTCTAATTCCTTTCCTTCGTTATTCTTACTTTGGCTCGTTTGGTCGTCACTCCCATCAAAATGCTCAAACCGAGAGGTCGTGCCATCTTTGTAGTAAATTTATACTTTTCATACATTGACTTACAAATAAATGGACGACGGGTCTAACACAAAAACCACGAAAAAAATGTCCCAAGTCAACCTATTTAAACCTTGAATTTAAATTGTAATGTCATCGCAGTACTGTCTAATTTTGCTTGCTTCGCTGTCAGTCGAACAAACGAAGACTAAAGCGTGAATGACGCTCTGTATACGATTTTAAGCCTATAAGTTCGGACACTTTTTAGCGCGGACCCGACGTCCATATAATTGTAAGTCAATGTTTTCATACGTCAAAATTTGCCTATGTGCATTTTATAACAAAGAAACACACAGATGCGAAGAGAATTGTTTGCGCACATTCTTCATACATTAACATGAAGCTTTCATAAACGATTGTACGTCAAGAAATCTAATGATAAACCTTTATAAGGACATTGGACCGAAAAAAACCTACAAGACATGGTTGGGCGGTCCCAGCAGTTACACCTTTACTAGTTAAAACTTAAATTAAAGTTTAAACAGTGTACTCCAAAGAGTTAAAGTCACAATTTTGTAGGCAAAACCTTGTCGGGACCAATTTAGTGACCCCTAGTACTCTAGTTCTACTGCGAGTCACTACAGCAGACCGGGACATTGTAGCATACTATCAAGGTTACATTATTGTGATGTCATCGGATTGTCACAGTATAACAAATTTAAAGATGATCTTTTTTTTATTAAGTGGACTTGCTCTTGTCTTTGGGGTAAAGATAGGATCTACGATTGAACGAGCTCACCCAGAAGAGACCTATTCAGTCACACCTTAAAGATGCTCAGGTTGTATGTGCACGAAAACACATTCGCAGGCAGGAAGTTTCATTCTAGTGCTGTGCGCAAAATAAAAGATTATGAAAAGCGCTTAAGAATATCGACCAAGTAAGGATATCTCATCGTACGTCTAGATATCTGATGACCCGATTATAGTAGAACCTTAGAATAATAACGCATAGAAACCTAGTCCGCACACGCTAAGTGACGCAAATTGAAGCGCGCCCAATGGGCCTACACGAGCGGGCGGGCCGTCAGTGCTCAAGGTCAACTTGCGAACAGCTCAAGAATTTTAGCTAAAAATTACGAAATGTGCGGTAAATGAGTGTAAAAATACGTCAGACAAACATAAAATAGATACTAACATCACATTCCACAAGGAAGTAACGCGTTTCAACTTGTATTTTTATATAAATATTCACTAAAACCGAAAATTAATCTACTACGAAAACTAGCCTACATGAATTTGATTTTTGCCTCACTTGTGACAGTTCGTTTGATATGAAACTATCATTCTATGCGTTATTATTCTAAGAGTAGAACTATGAAATTTAGATTCAAGCTTATCGTCACTAATCCAGGCTCTGCGTTCAATCGAATCAAGAGCCTCAAGTTCATACTTCTCTGAGCCATCCTACAGGTGACTGTAATACTCCATGCAAGATCGTGCTTTGTGCAAACTTAAGAGCTATCACACCAGCAGAACCAAATTAATATTCATTATATGACTAAGGTCTCTACACTAACTGGGAAAAGAGTCTGATGAGACTAGAGTATAGTTGAACAGATGTTCATCAAACATAGCTAAGATCCATTTCCATTAAATCAGCCTTCAAAAAAAAACCTTTTGACCTCAATCCATCAGTTTAGTAGATATGATGTTACATATAGTCAAACACACTCTTAGGCTCTAAACCTATACTCGGGTGTTAAAGAAGTACTAGATATTAATCATGATCTTTGCAAAAGTATATCAGTGGCAGTTCTAAAATATAAAGTGGAAAAACTGGCGTTCATTTCAGACATATACAACAACGACGTCTAACTTATAGGTAGACTCTTTTTGCGTCGGCGGGCGATTAAAAAATTAAATAAACTATTTATAATAATATATTCACACGCAAATAACAAAACTTTTTCTAAATATTATAAACATATTAATTGCTAGTAACAAAAATACAGACGAAAATACAATACAAACTCCGGGATTTCAGAGGGAGATAGTATCCGCTCTGTGCAAGGTTCATAGTGATAATTTTTTTGACTGAATACTCTCACTGTTTGTCATCTTTAGTAAAAAATTAAAGAGACAGAACTATGAATTACCATGGATCATTATGGGATATAAATCGGATAATTATCAGATAATGACCACAATAATTATCAAAGAAAATAAATATCTTGATAATTTTGAACTTTGACTCTATGTATGTGTTCTTGTTGCAGTTTAGGAAATATGATATGTGTATTCTGATCTTTGGTTATAAGTGCCAAATTATTAAATGTTTTTAAGATTGTGTTCTCTGTTGAACAGAGCAATACCTGAATTGTAAAATGCTAACGTATCTGTAATACCTCAAAAACCCTGAAACATTTAAACACATTTTTCAAAATTGTTTTCAATGGATATCTTTCAGAGAGCAAATAATTGTCATATTTGTTTTTACTATCGCTTTCATTTTCCTGTAAAAATACAATGGAACGTCATTTAATGAATAATTTAACTTAATTATGGTTTGGTAGCTTGTTTGAATTGTTTAACTCATTTTGAAGTAGGGTTATGAATTGTTTGTTCTCATAGCTCTAACTCAAAATTTTGCGAAAATGTGTTCAATAAAATTATGTATACAGGGTACACAAAAATTCAGAAAAAATATGTATCAATAGTAAACCGCTTGGAACATACATGTAGTATGCTATAATAAGATTACATAACAGTTAGGCGTGTTTTAGGTACCTAAGATATAATCGAATTTAATTTGTTGCCCTGTGTACATAAACTGCCTTTCTTTGTTAAAATAACTGCCTTGGAATTAGCACATTTGATAGTTTTATGAGTGATAGCTTTTGTCTTCTTGCTAAATGATTATGTATGTTATATCATTACCTACGTATTTATACGCCTACTTATTTTTATTACAAAAGTAATTACTTTTCGTGACAATAAAAAGACAATGTACCTATAAGAACATTTTTGAAAAATAATATTTTGTTCTAATTGCCCAATCTCACAAAATAATTATTTTTCAAAAATGTTTATAAATTGTTAACAGTCTATATTTTTATATAATGACATGTAGTATTTATAAAAAAAAAAAACAATATTTTGCGTAATAATTTGTGGACCAAATTGTTTTTTGTGTTGGAAAAAAATCTCAAGCATAATTATGGCTGATGCTTGACATTTTTTGGAAAAATTCTATTTCTGTGTTAAATTTCATTGAAATCGAAATATTAACGATCGTGTTGCCTTAGATTTGATACGTGAATTGAATTTTGATACGTTTTAACGGAGTGCCGTTTTCTGAATTTATTATATTTATTAAAATAAAGGTTTTCAATTTTAAGTTTGAAATATGTTTTTTTATTATATATTTCTTGTGAATCCCATGCTTGCAGTCAAATCTAGATTATAACCTTTTTCAGCTACAAAAATAATTACTTTCCATGATAATATACGCATATAGGCACACAACAATTTTTATTTCAACAAATCAGAATAATTGAGACATCGAGCTAATAGAGAAATTTATTCTAGGTGAAGTACACATGTTACATTTAAGAATGGAATCGATCTCGTTCATAGTCATATGAAATCGTGAAATTGCCAATATTTCGACCGATACGTGTGAAATAGTGGTGGAAAATTGGTTCCAAAGAAATGAACGCTGCAAACGTGCTCACGGTGGTCATATGAAGGAGATCGAAATCTATTCTTAAATGAAACATGTGCACTGCTCCTAGAATACATTTTATCTCGGTACCTCAATTATTATTCTGTGTTTCATTCAAATACAAAATTGTTATGTCCTTGTTGAAAAACCGGATATATGTATATATTAATTGATAAAAACATCATTGTCAAATAAATCCGTTGATCTTGAGCAACTACATCAATAAACAAAAACGTGTTTGTGTGTGTGTTGGAAGTAGGTACTAAACTGACGTCTTAGTTCTGTCGTCAAATAGTAATGTGAACGTTACTGTGTTATTCCGGTGTTGGTGAATCTACCGACGCATGGGACTCGTCATTTTATATCTCAGGGTGATGAACGCAGTAGCAGCGCCCCTCAGACCTTTGCGATATAAAGCTCTCAGTGGCACTGCAACTATCATGGATACGCATAAAAATGGAAATGAATTAATATGCTGCTCCGCGAACACAGTGAAGGTTAAATCGTGCAAAACGACATTTTTATTGCACCCGTAGTCTTGAAACAAAATGGCGCATTCTGAATTTTAAGCAAGGAGTATAAAATATTGTGTAAAACAAAAAGAAATTCGTGTGAATCGATTTTTAAACAGGAAAGAATTCTTTAAATTTCTATTCGATATGCACGGAGAGAAGAGGAAAACTTTCAAATAAAATTTTCCTGTCATATTATCTTCCATTGTTGACTTGGTCGCTAATATTGTGATAAGCACTGTTTATAAACTCGCACCCAAATGGCTTTACTATATGGTCACACGTCAAAAGTGTGTCCATCACATGAAAATCATAAAAATAATACAGACTACACAACGATATCTATTGAGACAAACGCCGTGTATGTGAAACTTTACAACTCATTGTTTATTTTACTTTCAAAGAGTCGGAAAATTTTCGTCCAAATGTGTCGGTCTTCTAAGCATTGAGCCAGCTGGGGCGAAGTGCACACTTTGGCGCGCAAGAGTACCATCCAGTGGCAGATCTGCAGTTTTGGCCGCCCTAGGCCCCAGGCCATGTCGTCAGTACCAGCCGCCTCTTTCTCAGCGCTCATAATATACTGGTAGACTAACTGAATTGACTTACTGCCAACTTTTATCGACATCGATTCAGAAATAATAGCTGCACTCTATTGGTGGAAATGGCATGAAAATCCGTTAAGTAGTTTTTGAGTTTATAGCTATCAGACAGACGCGGTATTATACATTACATTATAGATATGTAACATATCTATATTTTACACGTAAAATGTACGAAAGTGATTTAGGAAGCTTATTGTTATACGATGTGCAGTGCGGGCCGCCATAATGTACGTGAACCTTTAGAATATTTAGGTACTTTGAGTTATTTCTTGTCACCATCAGTGAATTTTTTGTCACGATTGGCCGCCCTTAAAATCTGGTCGCCCTAGGCCCGGCCTACTGGGCCTTAAGGCAAATCCGCCACCTACCTTTGACTTCTGAGAGTCTTTCCTGGATACGAATTGCCATGGAAACCACGACCATACTGTACCGTAGTATTGCCCTTACCAATATCAGCTACGGGTTGTCACCGTACCGAGTTGTCAAAATTCCCCTGTATTTTTGTTAAAGATGTTTGTACTGGATCTTTCGGCATTCACCTGACTGCGGGGAAGAAAGTTCTAAAATCTCTCACTAAATGTCACTAGCTGCACAGAAAGATCCAGTACAAAGGTCTTGGAGAAGAAAACTAGAAGAATTTACTCGGTATAGGTACATTTGGCCGAATAGTTCGACATAATTGCAAAAAAACTTACCCGAATAAGTAGTACCTAATCGGATGTACGTTGCAACTATAATAATAAAACTAAACTCGTCAACAGCAGGGTGCGGACGTTTAATAGTAGAATAAAAATTAAGTAAACTGGGTACCTCAAGATTTAACCAAAAAATTTACATGAACAAACGCCTTACAAAAATGTATTAGCAAAGTTACATATCCACATTTACCTAAGTATAA
>NW_020653815.1:0-10858 GCF_003589595.1 Hyposmocoma kahamanoa
AAAATCCTTCCATTCGGCTGGATTCGAACCAACGTCTTCCAGCAAACCGTGCCAGACGGAGCGAACTAGCGGAATTATTTTTCTAAGTGCTTGTTGCAGATCTTGTTTGTTTTTGGTTTTTAACGACTTTTTGCCATAGCGCCATCCATTATCGGCTAGGCTGCGTACAAGTTATCTCTCGGGTGGCGGTACATCAAAGGGTTTTGCGCGCTAAATATCGTGCAGCGTGGTCGGCGTTGTTTATTTCGACCGTTGTTCTCGGGCTTATCAGATGTCTGTCCTAGTGGCGGAACGACGAAATCATGTTGCAGTTTTTACACAATTTTGAAGCTGAGACCATTATATTAGCTCCAAAGAATGTCTAGAATAAAAAAGTTATTGCTAGCACATATGCACAAGTAAAGAAAGTTGTCGTTCATTCAATACGTCTGGCAATCGTATTGCGGCCATCTTGGATTATTACACGATAATTCGTTTAAAATTACGAAACGCTAACGTGACTACCGCATTAGCGCGATAACGTTTAAAGGTAGGTGCTGCGGATCCCGGGCGGCGCGCGGCGTCGTGGTGAATGTTCACTGATCCCACGGCGCCGACTCAACCGGCGAGAGGGAGAATCCCCATAGTCTGTCTTTTTTGAAGACAGAGTAAAATTACATTTGCAGGGTTGCTACTTCTTATAAAATTTTAAATATGTTGTCGACAGTTTTATCGAACTGCCTCCGTGGCCGAACGGTTACCATGCCACGCAGAGGTCCCAGATTCGATTCCCGGGCCGGGAGAAATATTTGTATGGCCTACAATCATTTCTCTCGTGAGTCTATGTGTGTGTCCATGGCACCCGCGACACAGGGTTTCCCTAGTGCGGGGCTATGTTGAGTGTGTGCGTTTATCGATAGATTGTGAAAGAAAGTATACTTTTGTCAAAAATGTCTGTATTGTGAATGTTACGACGTTTCAATGATTACTATATAATTGCATTATTGCCTTCACTATTCTTATTTTTATAGTTGGCCTACTAGTGTCGAAATCAAGTTTTATTCATATACATTTTAACAAAAACAGGCGGGTTTGATTATCTATACTGAATTAAAAATAAAGGTTTTAAATATGTCCCTCTTTGTAGTTTTAATAGATACATAGTTCTATATGCAGTAAGATGTGACGTAGTAAGTGTAGTATACTTATTTAGTAGTAGTGTAATGTACTTAGAATAATTATATACAATAAATATAAAGTCTTGTAACCGCATTCGTTGATTTCACTCGTCTCCAATGTCCCCGGCTACCACTGTCCCTACATGGCGACCCTGCCTTATTTGGATGCAAACCTACCAGTAAAAAGTAAGGAATGAAACTTACTTTTGACCCGTTTGAAAACATGTGTAAACCAGCAGCGCCGAGTCCTACAACCCCAAATACTGAGGATAGACACGATATTATCACTCAAGTTGGATACAGCAATAGCTAATAAGATACGCTCATCAGCGTCACAGCCTTTTCCTGGCGGTGATTTTAGGGTCCACTGAAAATCAGCGTCACAGCCTTTTCCCGGCGGTGACATTATATGAGTGGATCCTATTACATACGCCACAGCCGCACACATGACAACTACTTACTACAACAATAGTGTTGACTAGCTTTGTGGTCGCTTCATTATTTATTACTAAGATTTTATTTTTAATTAATTTTATTTAGTTTTTTTTGTTATTCTATTTTGTTTGTTTTAATTTAGTTTGTTTTAGTTTTAATTTAGTTCTGTTTTATTTTTTATTTTTTTACTTTTCATTTTTTACTGTGTATTATTGTGTTGTGGCGTTATGTAATAAATGGATTCTATTCTATTGTATTTATGAAGCCGTCAGTTATATGAGTCATATAAGTTTAACTTGTATGTATGGCTTTTAATTGCAACCTGCAATTATCTGTGGATAATTTTTTTCACTATGCGGATTATTAATACCTGCCTTAACAAGAAAATAACAAGAAGAGCGCGAGCTATAGTGGTAGAATACCACAAAAATCAAGGAGAAGCTAAATATACACATGTATGCGTGTAAACAGTGTTTAAAGTGAAAATGAGACAATTACGTGGTAAATAAGTGAGTGGATATTCATTAATTAATCAATAGGAGATAAGGACTTTAAGTTTACTTTTATGGTATGGAAATAATAAACAATTTACATTAATCTTTATTACAAATAAGAACGTATTTAATTAAGATAGGACGAATACGGAGAGAAGGTGAAATAGTGCTTAAAAAATTTGAAGAAGCGAAAAAACTACAAAAAATTTTGCGTAGTAAAATAGATAAGCAAAGATATAGAAAGTGGATTAATAAAGGATCAGGAAATTAAATTAATTAACGAAAGGGTTAGTAAGTTTAATGTATTGTACAATGAAATAGAAGAATTGTGTAAAGTTACAAAAAAAACTATGTAATGCAACGGAGTTTGATCTTAAGATTGCGTTAAATATGTTGCCAGTACTAATGGCCGACGATGAGACAAGCATCAAGCAATTAATTGCCGGTATTGAGTTGATTATAAATCCATGCTGAAAGATGACGCAAGTAAAAATAATTTGGTAAAATTTGTATTGAAAAGCCGACTGTCGCAACAAGCAAAATTAAAATTAGAAACAAATTACAGTTCAGTTAACAACTTATTGGATGATATGCAATCACGACTATTACCAAAAAAATCAGCAGCGGCTATTCAAGACAAATTGCATAAAATACAGCAAAATCTATTGATAATTTTGGGAGTCAAATTTCTGAATTATTCGTAGGGTTAACGATTGCGCAAGTCCATGGAGATTCCAGCAAATATAATGTATTGAAGACGATAAACGAAAAATACGTCGTTAAGCGGTTCGCGGTCGGATTGCGTAATCGTCGACTTAGCACGATAATAGCAGCTAGAAATATTAGTACATTGACAGAGGCCATCCAGGCAGCTAAAGACGAGGATACTGCGACTTCCTCAACCTCGGGCGATATTTTTAGTATGGATTATAACAGACGTAACAATTTTAGAGGCCGTTGTAATAGGCGTTATTAAAGCGCACTCCATTAGAACTATAACCATACTCGAGGGAATTACGGTAAGAGAAACCAGAAGTACCAGCCCCAGGAGCAAAGCTACGACGCCAGAGGATTCAATCGTGACACCTGGACAAGATCTCGCGGTGCACGCGGAGGACGTGGTCGACGTACAAGTAGGAATCAATTTAGCAATTACCGTAGGCGTAATGGTAATTACCACCTGAATGTTGCAACGACACGTAATCCCGAATTAGAACAAAGGATTACAACTAACGACACTGCGGAATTTTTTCGTGACTAGTGATATCATCATGTCTTGCCAGAATTCACTTCATGTCCAATTACGTTTCAATAATCATAATCATACTTGGCTAGTGGAAACGGGTGCATCCATTTCGGGCATCAAACATAAACACATTGAGGAGAATAATATTTCGTATTCTAAGGAGAGAAGTATAATAAATGGAATTGGTGGTAGAGTAGAAGCAATTGGATAAGTTTATTTATCTTTAGAGGCCGAAGGTGAAATATTTGAACACAAGTTTTACGTTTTTAATTCACTGCCATGTGAAACAAGTGGTATTTTAGGACACGATTTTTTGAAAAAATACTCCGGAGTTCTAGACTTGGAAAATAACAATTTGAGAATTACTAGCATACTTACAAATAATGCAATAAGATTGGAAATGTTGCAAGGATATCACAAAAATACCTTTATACATTAATTTTGTTTCATTAAATTTGGGGGAAGATAGTATTATTTATTCACAAGAAATTGAAAAGGGAGTATTTTTAGCAAGCTCTTTAGTATGACCAACATTAGGTAAAATACCTATCCAAATTTTGAGAGAGAAATTTTGAGATTGAGATTACATTAGAAATAAATGAGCTGCAAATAGAACCTTTAAAAAATTATGAAATATGTTCTTTTGAAAAGTGTAACGGAAATGCCGAGAGAGTAAAAAAAATATTTTCTCAAATAAATTTAGACCATTTAAATAATGACTAAAAGAAATCTATTGAAAGTATTTGTGCAAAATTTTCTCAAATATTTCATCTTCCAGGCGACAAACTGACGACTACGAGTTTACGTGAACAATCTATTTATATTAAGCCAGGAGTAGCACCGGTTTTTACAAAACAATATAGAGTTCCTCAAACTCAAAAGTTAGAAATCGAAAAACAACTCAAAAAATTATTAGACGAGATGTAATTGAGCCCTGTTGTAGTGACTGGTCTAGTCCGATCTTGTTAGTGCCTAAAAATGATATGTAAAGGAGAAAAAATGGCGTTTAGTAGTGGATTATCGGAAAGTAAACGAAATTGTACAAGAGGATAAATACCCGTTACCAAACATAGTTGAAATCTTAGATTCTTTATCGGGAAGCGTATATTTTACAACTTTAGATTTATTTTCGGGTTACTATCAAGTAGAACTCGAAGAAAATTGCAGAAAGTACACAGCTTTTAACTCTGGTCAATTTCAAATGAAACGGATGCCAATGGGTCTAAAAACCAGCCCAAGTGCATTTTCACAAATGCCTCGTTTATTTAGACGATTCAATAATTTTTGGTAGAAACTTACAGAACCACAACAAAAATTTAATTAATGTTTTTGACAGACTAAATAAGGTTATCCTGAAATTAAATCCTTGAAGAAACAAATTTTATATCTCGGAATTTTAGTAACTGCTGACGGAATTTTACCCGACCCCGAAAAAATTACAGTTGTAAAAAATTATCCAGTTCCGAAAAATGTTGAAGAAGTAAAGTGATTTGTGGCTTTTCTAAATTATTATCGGAAGTTCATTCCCAACTTTGCCGAGAAAGCACATGCGCTTAATAAACTTTGTAGGAAAAATGTAACTTTTGAATGGAATTCAGAGTGTGAAAAATCATTTCAATCATTAAAAGAATTATTAATATCGCCTCCATTATTACAGTACTCCGATTTTTCACCAGAAAATGAATTTAATTTAAAAATAGACGCTTCACGATACGCCATAGGAGCAATTATATCTAACAAGGACTGACGCCCGGTCGCTTATACTACGCACGACTTTGAATAAAACCGAGCACAATTACCCTATCATCGAAAAAGAATTGTTAGCAATTGTATGGGGAGTAAAATACTATAGACCTTACTTATACGGTCGTAAGTTCAAAATTTATACGGACCACAGACCTTTAATATACTTATTTAATATGAAAGATCCTACTAGCCGTCTACTAAAATTCAGGTTGACATTGGAGGAGTATGATTTTAATATTGAGTATGTAAAAGGTAGTGAAAACACGGCGGCTGACGCTTTATCTAGAATACAGCTAACATCAGAAGAGTTGAAAGGAATGCATGAAAACTTAAACGGAATGACGCGCGCGCAATGGAAAAAGCAATTTAACTGTAGGCTAAGGTCGATATAGTATCCAACGACAAACGGCCTGATCAACCGAATGTAGTGGATATTTATAAAAAACCTTCGGAATCAGTAGAGTTGGTATTTATTACAGAAAATAATTTAAAGAAAATAAAAGTTAAAATATTGAAAAGTTCAAATAAAAAATCATTAATGTACGTACCTGAGTATATACGATTTATATAACTCCTAATTCACGATTACAATTTACACGAGCCGAATTTGTAAGTGCGTTAGAGATGTTTTGTAAACGGTGTAACGTGAGCGAGCTATGTTTATTAAAAGATAAAAATAATGAGAATTTTATTAAAAAGTTAGTAGATGAGATACGTAAAAATAAGAATTGGACCGGTCCACGAGTAAAAATTTTAGAAAATTTGAATAGAATAAATGACAAGGATGATCGTAGGGTGATTCTAAACGATTTCCACCTATTGCCCACTAGTGGCTACGCGGGTATCAGGCGGATGCTTAATAATATCAGACGACGGTATAATTGACCCGGTTTAGAAACTGATGTTAAAAAATTTGTTTCTCCTTGCGATAAATGTCAAAAACAAAAACATACAAACCATCACATTAAAGAGCCGATGGTAATTACCACTACTGCCAATTCAGCCTTTGACAAAATATTTTTGGATCTTATTGGACCCTTAGACAAAGACAACGATAACAATAGCTACATCTTAACTATACAATGCGAATTAACAAAGTACGTCGGAGCTTACCCGTTGATTACTAAAAGCTCAAATGAGGTTGCAAAATCTTTCGTAAATAATTTCATATTAGTTTATGGTATACCAAATTGTATAGGTACAGACCGTGGAACAGAGTTCTTATCAGCAGTAATAGCCGAGGTATGTAAATTATTACAGATTTCACAAATTAAGTCGACAGCTTACCATCACCAAAGCATAGGAACCTTGGAAAACACGCATAAAGTTCTAGGAATATTTTTGTAGAATACAAACAGATAGGAAATGAAACTATTTTTCCGGATTTAAATCGCGTATATTTGTTTTTTCAAACAAACCGACCTTTCGGGCCCTTTACAGGTCCCATCGTCACGTTTTCGTAAATTGGAATGTTATCTTTGTAAAATTAAAAATAAGGTATTTAATTAATAACTATTGTAACTATAGTGAAAAAATAGGGTGGTTTGCATCAATATTAGACATAACTGGTTGAAGACTGTACCACCTCAGTCAGTCTGGTTTGATTTAAATCCGGAAAAATAGTTTCATTTCCTATGTGTAACAATCACGAAAACCCACGAACTCGGTACAAACAGATAACCATCCGGACTATTGGAGTGAGTGGCTGCCGTACTGGAACTTCTCATACGATACGTCAGTACACTCGTCTACGCGATACACTCCGTACGAACTTGTTTTTGGTAAGTTGTGCAGTTTACCTAGTAATTTAACGAGCAATATTGTAGAACCGTTATACAGTCACGACAATTATGCATTGGAACTTAAACATCGGCTGCAACTATCTCGAAAAGAAACAAGAGAAAATTTACTTAAAAGCGAACTGAACCAAAAATTAAATTTCGATAAGAAATTGAACTCGGTTACCTACAAGCCAAAAGATTTAATTTTGAAAAAAAATGAAACTGGTAAGAAGCTCAGTAGTATCTATTCAGGTCCATATGAAGTAATACGAGACGCTTCACCTAATGTAGATGTACTTAAAAAATAACAAGCTGATTACTGTACATAAGAATCGAACAAAATTATACAAACAATGACTGCGTTAAGTGAAAAAAAAAAATACATTTACTTAGTTTGCATACATATTAAAATGTCTTTTTAAATGTATGTCTATGTTTATAAAGTTAAAAAAAATGTATCAACTAGTTGTAAGCGTATTTGGAAACAAACAGTAATATTATGATGTTTTATTAATATAATATAGTATTATTTAGTATTCATTTGTATGTTAAAAAACAAAGTTGTACTACTTTTTTTTATACTTGCGAGAGAGGTGTGACGTAGTAAGTGTAGTATACTTATTTAGTAGTAGTGTAATATACTTAGAATAATGATATACAATAAATATTCAGTCTTGTAACCGCATTCGTTGGTTTCACTCGTCTCCAATATCCCCGGCTACCACCGTCCCTACAAAGAGTATGTATTTCTAAAATTACAAAAATGGATTACAAGGAATGATCATTCATATCATTCAAATATGAAAATTAGTTGGTTACTAGTTTGTAATTCCAATGACAGGATTAGTAATTAACAACGAATCTTGAAGTCAAATAAAAAAAAATTGTGACAGTCAGAACCGTGAAAAACGTAGTTTCATTAATTTCGTTCATTCCTACAAAAATCTAAGAACTCGATAAAATTTACGTTAAAAAGTCTTTGACGAAATACTTTCATAAATTTCTCATAGATGGCGCTACGGCTAAAAAGTCGTTGAACAATCAAATACAGACATCCGATAACAAGCACATGGAAAAATTCATGAGGTACGCTGGTTCGTTTCCTGGTTTAGTTGGCGTAGCGTCTGCCACGGTTCGCTAGAAGACGTCAGTCCGAATCCGGCCGGATTGAACATTGACTTACAATTATATGGACGTCGGGTCCGCGCTAAAAAGTGTCCGAACTTATAGGGTGTTAAAATCGTATACAGAGCGTCGTTCACGCTTTAGTCTTCGTTTGTTCGACTGACAGCGAAGCAAGCAAAATTAGACAGTACTGCGATGACATTACAATTTCAATTCAACGTTTTAGCTTTTTCATATTTCTTTACATGTCACTACGTTTAAATAGGTTGACTTGGGACATTTTTTCGTGGTTTTTGTATTAGACCCGTCGTCCATTTATTTGTAAGTCAATGGGATCGAAGGAATTTTTTCTAAGTGTTCGATCCTTGTATAAATAATTATAACAAACTAGTGGAGTAATTTCACAAAAAAAATTAATATCAATTCAATACAAATTTAATAACTTTGATATTGGAGGTCACTCCATGTATCTGAAATGTCTATAGTGCAGACCCAATTAGTAAAAGACTTTTGTTTTCTAAGAAATAGAGAGAACAATCTCGATTTCTTGTTGTGGCAATTTAATTAGGCGCTTGCGAGAGGGCACAACGGGCAACTTATAACCTCATTTCGATTCCCTTGTCCTTTTTTACATGGATTTAGAAATATTGGAACTGACAGTTAGACAAAGATGTTATTTCAGTCTTTCGGAAAGTCAAAGTTTTAGCAAAGCGAGATGTAAAAAACACTTAAAGGTTAGTAATTAGATTAAGTGCAAAGTTAATTTATTTGTGTAACCAATGCGTTTTTAGTAAACTTAATGGCTATCGGCAGGGAACTGTTAGCTAATATACCAATGTTATTTTAACTTCGATTATGTGATATTATAAGCTGTTTGTACCCTCTAATATAAAATAAACAAATGAATAATTTAATTTCGTTACTTGCATAATAAAAAATATCTGCTAAACCAACGGACATATTTTTTCTTGGCGACATAGTCATGGCAACACGGTAGTGCTGAGCTTGGTGTAATCGGATTTTTTACGCACACAGTCATAGCTCCGCACTAGAGAAACCAACCAACACACATAGAGATCCACAAATTACACCCAAACTCACGAGAGAAAGAAATGTAGACCATACAATCTTCGGTTCGGTTTCGAATACGCCAGTTTGACGTTCGATTCGGTTATTGTGAATGAAAATGAAAAGAAATCATACGATATCTAATCGAATCGATCGACAACAGAGTTATCGTAAGGTTCTGAATAGACGTGCAAGTTCTGTCTTTCTTTACAACGATAAGAAACCAACGAAACAATATTACAATTTTAAACACCCTTTGATTCTTACGCACAGGTACACTATAAAAATGAAAAATGAGATAAATTCAAACTTTTGTACAATTTATTTAATAAATAATATAGGACTTGATTAAATTATCATGGTTTTACTGTCAATGCCTATAAGTATGGAAACCTACTTTTGTAATAGTCTCGTAAGTCTCGTTTTTTCCCAGGCGCGGAAATACACCGAGAACGTTATCCGCAATTTCGAAACAGTTGTATCGCAACTGGTGTTACTACGCCCTAATTAAGGTGTAATGTTCATTTAGTTGCAGTGTCACTTCCATTAATTTATATATCTCAAAGTGCAGGCTTTTCGTCTATTCCTTCCCCATTCAACTTGTCAGATCGTACGGTCATAAATATCGCATGGACACATCCAATCTTATCGCGAGGCCACGCGCCCACTTGTCTTGCCGAATGGGTCCGGTGAAATACTGCACGGTCCAAGTCACACTATGAGGTATACAGGGTGAGTGCCAGAGAGCGCCTCTGACATATTCACTGAAACATTCACGATCTTATATTAAGCCGTCACAGTACATTTATGAAATTTCTTTTTTTTTATGTATGTAACGCGGTAATTTGTGAATCGATTTTGTGGCAAACTAGGGGATGAGTCCGGTTTAGCGCACTTTTCGGTTACCAATGTCAATAAAATTTGACAAATAGATGTAATTCCAGGAACTTTTGAGTACGGTTTTTTAGTACTCTGTACTGATAAATGTCAAGTTAAGTTGCGCACATAAATTTCGAAAATCTCTTAGGTGCGGCCCGGATTCGAACCTACAGCCTCTGCATGAATGGCGGTATGTGTAAGGCTACTATGGCTATTGTTCTGTCACTTTAACTTTGTTAATTGCTACTATTTGTCGAGTTCTTAGGTTTTCGCGATTGTTACACATAGGACACCGTGACACCGTGACCATGGGACCTGTAAAGGGCCCGAAACGTCGGTTTGATTGAAAAAACAAATATACGCGATTTAAATCCGGAAAAATAGTTTCATTTCCTATGCTACTATTTGTCCAATTTTCATTTATCTAAACGTGAACGTTACTGTTTTATATTTTCAATTGTTTTTGTACAGCAAAATTTGCCGGTGGGTGTATGTTCGTCAAATTACAATTGTTGTATTGTTCATTGCTATTAGAAATAATACCGTTCTCTTATCACGATTGGAATTAAATAATTTAGATACAAAATAGTTACTAACATTTGTTTGATTCAGAATGTCACGTTCAATTTTGTGGCTACGAATCAAATTGACATCCGCAGCCGATAAACTGGACAATTTTCAAAGGCTAACATGCATGGCGACGACTGGCTATACGAGAACGACCCGAATGAAAAATTACTGTTGGTTTAGTATGTTTTTTAAGAAGTCTCGAAATTCCCGAGATTGAAAACACCAGTCTCGAGTTTCGAAAATACCAAAAAATAGTCGAGACTCTCCAAATTTTCGAGACCAACATTCCTGGGATGAAAGCCCTAGTTCACGCATATTTGTGTTGTATTGTAGTTAAAATTGAAATAACGCACACAT
>NW_020653816.1:0-15296 GCF_003589595.1 Hyposmocoma kahamanoa
GACTAGGTTTCAGGTTTAACAATGTGTCTTTTAATAGCGATTTGTACTCGATATATATCTCTTCGGTTTGATCGTAAACATCAGATATGTAATAACTAGTTTCTTCGAGTTCTTCTCGCCTTATCTCGTATAAAATTTTTCGATGATTACTAATGAATTCATTCCACTGCCGTCCTAAAGTTTCCAAACGAGTTTCGATATAAGATAAAGTTAGTCTATCGTTTGGCGATTTTTTGAAATTTGATTTAGATTTAAATATTTTCGTAGCAATGTCTTCCTGAATCTTAGTGTAATTTTCAGCCATGACTACTATTAAATAAAGACAGAGGTAAAGATATAATTACTTATTTAGATTTACAATTTGGTCCAAACTGAGTACAATAACTTTCCACGTGAACAAAACACAAGTATAAACTGACAAGAATTCACATAAATATTCTAAGTGTTGGATAACTGTCCCAATTTACACTAAGGGTCGTATTCTAGAACTCTACTCAATGCTCAAGTCAGGATTGCACTGGAAATACGACCCTAATGGCAGGGACTTGAGTATGATTTCGAGTGCTTTAAACCATACTCAAGTCCTGACTTGAGCATTGAGTAGAGTTCTAGAATACGACCCTAAGTCTCGTACAGTACTGACAAAAATCACAAGTCCGACGATGACGATTTTTCTACGTGTTTGGCAAAGATTACTTGCTCCGAAAACCGGCATGGATTCCCCGTCGGTTCACTTTTCTGCAAACTATTCTAAGTCCAAAACACTTTTAATTGTTTAAAATTATTCCAAGTCCAAAACACTTCCAAATTTTTTTAAACTTTTTTCACTTCATTAATGCACTTGATAGATAAGGTTCAAATTGTACTCATGGTTTTCTTGACACTTTAACTCACGCGCACAACCAACGCTGCTTCCGTCTCGTCCGGTAGATGTCTCAGGTGTGCACCCCTTGCGCCGTAGCTCTGTCTCTGATGTCACAGCGGTGACGACGTCTTCTTCCGCCTCCCGTTGCCGTAGGCCAAAGCACCTTTGGCAACAATCCGTTGCTCCTTTGGCGCCGGGATGGACGATGTACAAGTACTACTTCGCTCCGTATTAAACCGGCAACTCGAAGGACCATGTATAGCGTCCCAAAAATACCCAAAATGAAACAGCCTGTATGTTCTAATAACACGTTTTTTATTTGTAAATCACTCCACGGTTATACAATTTCCGTGAACAACTCAATAGCGCGTTTTAGAAAATTGCATAAAAGGTTCAACGCCATCTAGCGGCATCTTACCTAAACTAAATTTATGTATAATGTTAATAGAAGTATTAACAATTAGTGTAATACACGAAGTACATATCCTACCCAGACGTAGCTACTAAAATATGTACTACTACGCAGCGTATTCGCGGGCGTTTAGTTTATGTAAAAACAACTTGGCATTACTTAATTAAATGGTGAAATTACAGGCACATGGGCCTTGTCAACCTTTGTCTCAAGTGATGGGCGCAGTGATAGTACCCCTCAGATCTTTGCAATTTAAAGCTCTGAGTGGCACTGTAACTGTTGAGTATAGGCGTTTAGCTTACCATCAGGCGCACGAGTTGTTCGTCCCGTCACTTGATGTTATGAAAATAAAAAATAAGTTTTATCCGTTTGTGTCTCCGTGTCTATAAGGATATTAACACCCGAAACTGTAATGCGAAACGTAACTCACCAGTGTTATCCTCTTGAGACCACGGAGCTTATCTTTCTGCGACTCAATACTCAATACTCAATATATTTATTGCATTCATATGGTATACATGTCTTAAATTGAAAATAATGCTACACATATGAGCCCTTTATTAGGGATAACAATAACAGCAGAGGTAGGCCGATGTTTCAGTTATTAATTAAAATTGTTATTTATCAAATAATAATATTGAAAAAAATGTCATATAATAATAAAGAAATACGTCATATTATGAGTAGAATTATGTCACTTGAAAGTTTGAATTTAATTAGATTACAGTAGCATAACTTTATAGATACATAATTAACATTTATTTATTATTCAAATTTATTTTATTTTTTTTATTTTTTTTATTTTATTATATGGTACAACAACAGATAACAGACTACAAATAATACTTAGAACTATTACATATATATAACATTACAAATCTGACATCCAATTATAATTGTACACAACATTTATATTATCATAAATTACAATATAAAAGGACAGACGTTAAAAGTTTAAGTTTAAGTTATTTTTTGCCAATACCAGTAAACAGTGTTGTTTTGAAGCCTTCAAAACTACAGGAAAAAATGTCATGGTGGGAACATATGCTATTATATGATCGACACATTCTGCACAAAATGGTCCATTCTGTGAAACATTATTTTTTGTAAGAGGTACACCAAACAACTGCGGAGTACGCATAGAACGAGTAGGTACCCTAAAACACAGGTGTTCGATCAGCTGAGAATCTATGGCAGAATTAACAATTTTGTGCAAAGTACATAAGTCTGACACTTGCCTACGATCCTCAAGACTGATCATGCCAAATTTGCACAAGCGATCACTGTAATTCGGCAGCTTACGTCGCAGTCCAAACTTTGCACTAAGACATCTCAAGAATCGTCGCTGAACAGACTCAATTCTTTCAATGTGGACATTGTATATAGGACACCAAACGGGCGCGCAGTATTCCAAAATACTTCTAACCAAACAATTATACAATAATATTAATGAGGCTGAATTTCGGAATGGTTTAGTGTTACGGAGGATAAAGGATAACGACCTATGCGCTTTATTGCATATGTAGTCGTAATGGGACCTAAACGACAGGACTGTATCAAACATGACACCCAAGTCCTTAACAGCACTTACTCGGTCCAATATACCATTTTTAATACTGTATGCATGATTCAATGGCTTCTTATTTTTGGTGAAAGTGATTACCTGACACTTTTTAGTATTGAGAATCATACAGTTGTTGTTGCACCACTTTGTTATCGTGTCAAGATCTATTTGAAGAGCCAAACAATCCTTCAAGGAATCAACTCGACAGAAAATCTTGATGTCGTCAGCATAAGCAAGACAATCACTCTTAATCGTGTTCAAAAGGTCATTAATGAAAGCTATGAATAGTAAAGGACCAAGATTTGATCCTTGAGGCACACCAGACATCGCAACGAATGGAACAGATTCAAATCCACTCAGGGCCACCAGTTGGGAACGGTTCATAAGATAAGACGAGAGCCAGCGGTGGAGATTACCGTGAATACCAAGGTGATATAACTTAGAAAGCAAAATTGCATGATTAACATGGTCGAATGCTTTTGAGAAATCCAAATAAACCACGTCAACCTGACACCTATCATTAAATGCATCGCAGAGGTAAGTCATGTAAGCAAGTAAATTTGAAGTAGTTGAGCGGCCAGAAATAAACCCGTGTTGATTCGAACTGAGCAGATGCTTAAGGTGTTTATAAATATGAGTGTATACTAAGCTCTCAAATATTTTAGCAAACCAACTCAGAATACTAATGGGCCTATAGTTAGTGACATTGGCTCTATCACCAGACTTATGAATAGGTGTAATCCTTGTGATCTTCCACAGTGAAGGAAACACGCCACTAGATAAGGACATATTATAAATAATAGTTAATGGTTTCACGAGAGCCGAAGCACAAAGACGTATAAAAACCGGTGGAATGCTATCCGGACCAGCGCTTTTTGAGATATCAATACTCCTAAGTTTACTCATGACGAGCTCAGATGACAATGAAAGCTTAAATGTTGACAAATTAGACGGAGAAAATTCAGGGGTATATGTCGAATTATTTTGGGCCCCATAAACTAATGAGAAGTAATCAGCAAAGAAGCCCACTATGTCACCACCACTATCAGACTCGCGGTCATTATATCGCATTCGCTTTGGGTACGTGTTTGTTACCCTTTTACATTTGGTGTAACGCCAGAAAGCTTTAATATTTACTGATAAATTAGTCTCAATACGATCAATATAATCCCTCAAACATTTCTCCAGTACAATCTTCACCCTCGTTCTCAGCATTGAAAAGGTGTCGTAGTCACGGGGATTACCATGCTGTTTGAAACGATGGTGGCATTTATGTTTGTTTTGAATCAACCCAATCAGATTTTTTGAAAACCAAACTGGGTACCCCTTCTTACGTGTCTTGGTTCTAGGTGTATGCTTTTCAATAATCTCATAGATAATGTTATAAAATGTATGCACAAATTCATCACAATTACATTCATGAGTTAATGCTAAACGATCCCAATCAATTGATGATAGCTCATCCATGCAACTCGCGATATTAGTTTTATAAAAGCATAGTTTACTGCATACTGACCTAGTAATCTCCAGTAGTGGGATTTTATCGACAAATGTTACTTCTAAGGGAGGATGATGAGCGTCTAAACGGCTTAAGGGTACAGTATTGGTTAGTGAGAAGGACTCTGGGCTATCAGGGATCACCAAATCCAGTAGTCTTTTGTTATGATTAAATACATTATTTAATTGAGTTACATCAGCGAGTTGAAATAAGCCAGAAAGAGCTCGCGATTTGTCACAATTGCAGGTCATTATATGACCTTTATCTTTAGACCATATAATGTCCCCCAAATTAAAATCACCGATAATAATTGTTTTGGCATTTGTGTTGGAATTTACTATATGTTTACACTTAGTCACAAAATTTAAAAAAAATTCAACAGGCAGATATTCTGGTAAATAAACAGTGCACAAATTAATAGTTATTTTATTGCTAATTGTTATTTGTATCCATAAATCCTCCACAAAGTCCGATTGCCATTCTGTCCTATTTACAAAATTAAGGTTTTTGGAGATCGCCGCCAGCACCCCCCCTCCATGACGTTTATTGAAGCGTTTAAGGAATTCATCACTTCTGTCTCTACGCACTACGCAGTATCTGTCATCAAACAATTCTGAAGAATCAATACCGTCATTGAGCCATGTCTCCACCATACATACTACATCAAAGTTATTACATAAAAAGGAATGGTAGATATCATTAGTTTTGCTTTTCAAACCTCGTACATTTTGGTAATAAATAGACATAGCCATTTCATTGATTGAATTTCGATGAACGTATAAATAAGCACTAACTAATCAGTATTACTCTAGCGTATGAGTTCTAGACTATCTTGGTTCTTGATGTAGATATACGAAGAATCGGAGTCTTTTCTCACGTAGATGCGACCATTGCGCACCCATACGAACTTGTACCCAGCCTCCTTTGCTGTCTTTCTCGAAGCCGCATGTAGACTCTTGAAGAATGGGGACAGATGCTCAGAGACATAAACTGGCTTTTTTTCACCCGCTATTCCCAGGTGATTTGTGTTTAGTTTGTCATTTGGGTGAGCTTTATTGTAGCGGTACACAGCTGAGTAGAATTCGTCGCGGCAACGAACACTCCTAAATTTGGCCACTATTGTCTTCGGAAACTTGCTATCTTTGTTTAGCTTGGCAACTCTCACACAGCCAACTATGTCGCCGTCATTCAGTTGATGTCCAATAAATTGCGAGCATTGTTGTAACACATTTGTTAAATTTTCCGAACGAAATTCAGGGACACCATGTAACTCTAAGTTATTTTCTCTTAGATACTGTTCGAGGTTATTTAATCTATCTTCCAGACCGTGAACTGTGGACTGGAGGAGCTGGTTAGCACCTTTTAGTTGGGTATTATCTTTGACTAATGTATCAATAGTGAGTTTAAAATCATCATGCGCCTCGCTGATAAATTCTACTGACTTACGAAGTTCCTGGATATCAGTCTTGATGGTAGAGAGCTCTTTGTTTAGTACACGTGAAAAAATTGATGGGAGCTCCTGGCGGATAGATTCAAGAACGCGTTCAGTAATTGCATCAATCAACTTGCACTGCTTAGTATCTTCCTCTGTTTCATTGGAGCGAGACCCTTCACTGCTGCTGACAGGTGTCACAACATTGCCCTTATTGCGAATTGTAATATTACTATCCTGTCGCTCGCTATGAGGTTCCGCGTCTTGCGAATCACCAGCTCGAGTACTACGCACTGGCGTGTTGGAGTTATCTCCCCCTTTGCGTCGACTACTGCAGCAAATGACGCAGCTCCATGAAGTCTTGTAAGTATGCGAAAGCTTTTTATACTCATTTAAATTCATACGACAGCAGTCCAAGTCATAACTTTTACTACAGAGAGAGCATTGTAAGTAATACATGCCCAAATCAGTTAGGCAACCCGCACATTGCATTTTTCTTGGCATAGTGGTGAATATAATTGAATATCAAAAATAATAAATAACAAACGACAAATAAACAAAAACAAAAAAAAAGTAAAAAACCGGTATAATTTTTCACCACAGGACAGTATCGAACCGACAGCCGTGAGCATACGCGTTGACCGCTCTACCACAGCACCAAACTCGCTGATAAGTGTTTGGGCGAAATAGCGATACAATAGTGTCCGCTCAGATGTTAGACTGTTACTAATGACTTCAAGGTCTTCTTTTGTTATAGTTCGATAGCCCCGACACACAATTTAGAGGTTACTAGGTCACTTCAAGTTTTTATTTGCTTATTACGGGCGGCTCAAGACTAGAATTGTAGATATATTTACACCACAAAATTATACACAGTATTAGGAACGCACTGATATGAATTTAAAAAAGGAATAACTAATTTTTACACATGAAATTGAATTAAATATGAAGTCACAAAAAAAATACGTGTTGCTCTGTCCAATACTACACTGCTATGTTTTATTATAATATTATTATTTTTATTTGTCATGAAAGTACTCATTTAAATTGTAATAGCATTTATTAATAAGATGTAATTTTAATTTATTTAGAAACAGTGAATACTTTTCCTCGTTTTTAATAATGGGCGGGAGCTCATTGAATATCCTCATCGCCATCGAGTGGGGATTTGAGCTGTGTATGTGTAGCCGAGATCGTGGCAGATGCAATCTATTGCGTGGTCTAAAAGTGTGTCGTTGAGGCAGGTCGTCAGTGTTAGTGGAAAAGTCAGGGTGTTGTTTAATAAATTTACAAATTTCTAAAATATATATAGAACACAAAGTCAACATTTTAAATTGTTTCAAGTGCGGTCTCCAGCTATCCGTACTACTCAAATTGCCAAGAATACGGATGCATCTTTTCTGGATTGTAAATATTTCTCGCGTGTGCACACTATTTCCCCAAAGGATAATTCCGTAACTTAGGCGGGAATGAGTGTAAGCATAATAAGCGGCCATTGCAGTCATTACGTCAGTCGTTTTCTTTATCTCTCTCAATGCGTACGTGAAACTAGACAACTTTTTCTTAATTTTTTTGTATATGACATTTCCAATTCACATGCGTGTCTACATTTAAACCCAGCAAAGTGAAGCTGTGTACTGTTTCTACAGGCGTGTTATTATATGCGTATACTAAGTGTAGTCGAGTTTTTTGCGGTGGGTGAAATTGCATTATCTTTGTTTTATTTAAATTTATATCCAAGTTATGGTCAGACATCCAGTTTATGACCTCAGTGAAAACTTGGTGAATTTTTGCATTCACGTTGTCGCCGGTAGCACATGATGTCAAAAGTGAAACATCGTCGGCAAACATGACACAGTGTTCAGAAATAGTAAATCTATTAGGTAAGTCATTGATGTAGATTAGAAAAATTAAAAACTTCCAATCACGCTGCTCTGCGGTATTGAACTTGTCATGTAATGCTGGTCAGATCTAACGTTACGTATTGTACATGTATTATAGTAAAAAAATTCTATGTCAACATACTGAACTCGTTTTTTGTAAATAAGACTGGAACCACTTGTATGCTTCTCCCCTAATACCTATACAATACCGTTTTCTTATTAGAATATTATATTGCATTTTATCATAGGCTTTCGTCATATCTAATAACAATCCGATCGCGTACCGTCGCTTGTTCAAAATTTTTAATATTTGTTGTGTAAGCATTTTAAAATTATATTCATACAATGTATTTGTAATAGTCATAATATTATAGAAGATAGATAATGAGTACAGTTGTTGATTTGAACAAGTCCTGAGTATAGGACTTGAGTAGCCATGTGATGTTGAATATTACCGTTTAGGAACTTAATTATACAGCCTGCACGGTAAAAACAGACTACTTAGAAAAAGAGAAAATTCTTTTTAAGAAGACAAATTTATTAGACGCTAGAGAATAATTACTTGAGTAAAAAAACGTCTCAAAAGTGTATTTTAGTTACAAGACAGAAATAAATAATCCAAGAGCAAATTAATTTACTTCAAGTCACAAAGCCACTCTCGATTCAACAAAATATTTGTTTGTTATTAGAAATGTCCGATTTTGATTTGAAAAAAAAAGAATGAAAAATTGAGAGGTATTTAATTATTTGACTGAAGATTTATGTTTTCTAATATCAAAAGGGTAAATTTACAGGGTTATGGACCCAACAGTATGTTTCACTGGCGTGAAAGCAAGAGCACACAGTTCAGTGCCAAACCTTAAAGTAGCAGAAATAGGACGGAGTCTTCTCAAATACTTGAGGACCATCCAGTGCCGTATAAATGCTACAGCGGCAGAAAGCACTAACAATTTCAAATAAAATATATGAGATGACTTTATACTATTGAAATTAACAAAACGATAGCGCGTTTCAGAGTACAACTAATGCCATCTAGCAGTGGCGTTATGGAACTAATTGCATGTTAAAGTTGTGCTTGTTACAAGTGTAGTTTGATTTCATGCTGTAACCAAATTTCTTAAATTATGACTATAAATAACACCCTGACAAACTAGAGATACTACGTATTGTTTCTTTGGATAAATGACTGGTTATGATTTTTATGATTACAAGCACAAGTAAAAGTAATTGTTACCGCGTGCGCCTTCGACGACATGTCACGACAACATTGACTATGAAAGCGCAACGAAATGTTGCTTTAAGAATATACTCTAGAATTTTGAATATTAATCTGAATCGAAAACTACTTCTTTTTTTGTTTAAGAATATATTTTCTTAAAATACACACAAAGAAATTTTGAATTCATTTAAGATTATTTAAATTTGATGTAAGAGGTAAAAATTTCGTGACGTAAGTAATGTCCAATTAATTGTTTAGAAATGAAATAAAATCTTGAAGTGAACGTCTTTGTCTAAAAGTTAGAATAAAGTTAAGAGTAAAATTGTATTAGAAAAAGATAAGCAGTATTTTTGTAATGACAATATTTTATTACTTTTAATAAATATTTTTTCAGAATTAGCAAATATTTTGAGAAATTGCTCTTTCTTATTAGTAGAAATCCTTTTTTTCTGTGTGATTATTATTGTTCATTACATACACATACATCACGTTAATTATATGTATATTATCCTTATTACTATAAGTAAATCTAACTGTGGTTTTAATGTACAAATGTTTAGTCTAATCAGTATTGAGTATAGGATTTGATTCGTCGTTTTCGTGTTGAATAGTGGGGTAGTTAATAAAAACTGTGTAGTATTGGTAAAATGTTTAGTTCTGTTGTAGATTTTTAGTTTGAAAATACGAATAAACGAATAGTGCAAGAAGTTGTGTTTCTCATTTTTACAGTTGTATATATTTATAAACGGCTAAAGTAGTACATCTGCTTTTTCTAAAACCATTTTGTGAATCAGTGAACAGTTCATCCTTTTCACAGTAAGAATATATTCGATTGCACATAGCCTTTTCAAATACCTTATTAGACGATGTGGGTAGTAGTGCTACTGGTCTATAATAATTTGGGTCCGGTTTAGTACTTTTTTTGTGTATAGGTTTTATAATGGCTACTTTTAACTGGTCCGGAAAAGTTCCTTCAAGAAAAGATTGATTCACTAGTAGGTAGTACGGCAAAGTTAGTTCATCAGCACACATTTTGATCAATTTTGGGGGTATTTCGTCAATTCCATAGCTATGTTTATTTTTTAGGTTACGAATTATGTTTTTTATTTCTTGTGGTGAGACGAGGGTAAGGTACATGGTGTCTTAGTTTGATTAACTATAGGTCGCCTACATCTTGAGTTAGACCCCCTTCTCCCACTGATGCGCAAAAATTATTGAATGTATTTGCAACTTGCAGGGAGTCGCTTATATTTCGGTTTTTTACGGATAACATTATGTTTTCTTTACTTTTTATAACTGTTTTGTTAGTAGTTTCCCTAATTGTTCTCCAGACGCTTTTTACAATATTACTTGAGTTTCTAATACGCGCTGCATAATATAAACGTTTAGCATGATTTACTGACCGTTTTAGAATTCGGTCATATGTATAACTTATAGAGTTTGTGGAGAATAGGGTTTTTTGAATTGTTAACAAGTAATTTTAAATATCGTTTGTTTTTGCACGATGTTTTTATTCCCCGGGTTAACCGATGATTTTTGTTTTTATTGCATAATTTAATTGTCCTTTTAGGTATAAATGAATTAAAAATATTTTTTTAAATGTCTTAAAAATAAATTATAATTTTTATTTATGTCATTATTTAAGTTAAAATGTTATACCAGTCAATATCCATCAATTCCGATTTAAAATTAGTCATATTTTTATAGTAAAAAAGCGTTTCTCTGTTATCCAAGAAATAACATCCTTATGTGCTAACTCGTGGATTTTTATGAGTACGCCTTTATGGTCGGAAAAGCCTAGATTCTGTACTGAAGTGTTTAGTGCATTTGTGTCAAAATTATAAAATATTAAGTGTATACAGGTAAAAGTGTTAGTAGTTTCACGCGTGGGTTCATTAATTAATTGTTTAAAATTATACTCTAACATAAACTCTAACAGTCCATTGCTTATATATGTATATATATTATATTTGTCTTATTTTGTGTTACCAACATATAATGTTTGAAAACTGCGACAAGGCAAATACTTGGAACCTCTCTAAAATATGGATTTTTTTTCTTATTATTGAGGAACAAACAGTCTTATACAAATTACGAAATAAAAATACATTTAACTTATTACTAAACCTATAGTTCCCTGTACTTATAAGTGAACAAATAAAAGGTATAAGCAAAGACGAGCAATGCTCAATTAAAAACATGTTTGTTAGTTACTGTAATTATGTAGGTAATAATAACAAATAAAAAAAATATAAATGAACTTAAAGAAAACAAAGAAAGATTGAACAATTAATGATGAACATACGAAACCATTTTAAAATCTGATTTGCTGATGTGACTTTTAAACTCCTGTAAAGAAGAATGAAATATGTCAACTTCACTACACTTTGCATTGTATAAGGAACAAGTCCTTTTTATGAAACTGTTGCTACCGTAACATGTTTTACTTAACATCAAAAATATGTTTTTTACATTTGCTCTTTCATTGTTTCGCGGCACACGAATAAATATATTTTCCAATAAATGAGGGACGTCTATTATGTTATGCAAAATTTTATATAAATATGTTAGGTCAATTAGAGAACGACGATACTGCAATGGAAGAATATTGAGTAACTTAAGGGAGGACTCGTAGTCTACATGATTATGATGCATTCTATAGTCCAGAGCTTTGATGAATTTCGCTGTATACTTTCTATTTTATTTTGGCGTACATTTTGGTAGAGGTTCCATACAGAACTTGCAACTTCGAGCCTGCTGCGTACGTAACTATTAAAAAGCAGCTTATAGGTAAAAGGGCTCTTAAAGGGTTTACCAACCCTCAATGTAAACCCTAATAGTTTGAAAGACCTAGATACCATCTTATCAATATGCGATGATGACACCAAGATCTCTGATCTCCATTACTCTATTAAGGTTTTTTCCACATAAGGTGTATGAATACACTTTTGGATTTTTCTTTCTCGTATAAGTTAGGTATTGAAAAACATTTATCAGGGCTTAAAAATAAATTATTTTGAGCACAGTAATTTTCGAAAGCTCTAAGCATCTTGTTGCAATAATTGAAAATCTTCTTCGTTACGAACTATCCTAAATATTTTAGTGTCATCAGCATATAGAAGAACACATGAATGCTGTATAGACTCTGTAATGTCATCGACGTACAACACGAACAACAATGGCAAATGGAAACCCTGCGGTACACCTGAAGGTATTCCTGTATTCCGAACAAAGTCCAGACAACACAACAGCCTGACTACAATTCCCGATGTATGACTTTATCCAACGGAACAAGTCTCAACAAGAGCGTGTTGTGACAAATTTTATCAAAAGCTTTAGCGTCTACTTGAAAATTATTGTCCATTGCTTCTAGAGTCACTTCAGTAAAAGTCAGTAAATTGCTATTCACACCACGTCGTTTGCAAAAACCATGCTGATTTGGAATGATGACACGCTGTACAACACTAAGTAACTGATCAGTGACAATTTTCTCCTGAATTTTACCCAAATGACATAGTTTCGAGATGGGCCGATAGTTTTCAATGTTTTGACTAACCGGACCCTTTGGAATAGGTGTTACAAATGCCCTTTTCCAAATTTCAGGAACGCAGTCACTATCAAATGACAAGTTGAAAATAAAAGTAAAAGGAGTTGTTAAACTGTCAGCACAATGCCGAATTAATAGCGGGTGTATTCTATCTGGACCTGCACGTTTACTGACGTTAACGTTTTTCAAATATTTTCTTACTAACGCTTCAGTTAATTCAATAGAACTTGTGTTCAAAATTGAATTATTACTAGGTTCTAATTTCTCGGTTGACACGAGTTCCGTGTTTGGTCGGACAAAAACAGAATGAAAATAGTCGTTAAAAAGTTCACAAATTCGCCTACAGTCACTAGTATTATGTCCATCATATGACATCTGCCCTGACAATCCACTGTCCGCCTTAGTGGCCTTAACATAAGTCCAAAAACATTTGGGAAACTTTTTTATTTTATTTTCGGCATACGCTATATAACTACGATAGCACTCAAGTTCCATGCCCTTAGCTCTTTTTCTTAATACCTTAAAGCTTTCATAGTCTAATGGGTTGTTGTACAATTTCCAAAGTTTATGAAATTTACGCTTTTCACTAAGCAACTTTCTTAACGGTTTAGTGTGCCATAAAGGATGAGATTGAGATGGATCTCACCCGTGCGATTTATGCAACTGATCACCGTAGTATTGCGTACTCGTAACAATATAACACAATCAGATTATACTAATATAATATAAGAATACTGCAATTCTTAGTAATTGATATGGTGCTTCTTCTCAACATCCTTCCGTTGGCTTCCTGTGCTACTCGCGCCACATACGGAATCCCGACCAGTGCGCGGTGCATTTGTATAATTTCTTATTTAAAACTTGACGTTCTCATATACGATGAAGCCGAGTAAATATTGTCTGTCCACCAACTCAAATCACATAGACTTATATCTGGAGATGGATATTTAGGGAATTACGGGAAGAGCGATATGGAAACGACCGAGTCCGTATCGTAACTGGTTTATTTACATCCACTCGCATGTGATACAATAATTTATACCCAACATCTGGAAGACAAATTGTTGTTTCATAGTTACCGCCATGTTTTTGAAGACTTAGAAATTTCTGTATTTCCAGTAATTTTGTATATAATCGACCGTATTTAGTGGCTGGGCAAGCTGAGCTGAGGACACCAATCAACTGAGCGTACTCCCGTAGGGTACATCGGGGTAACCACAACATTTTTTTAAAGTAAATGGTAAATTTTTTGCGTTTTTCTAAAGGTAAACTTAACATGGTTGTAACACAGACTTACCGTAATTAACGATGAAGCCTAAACATTGTAATAAGTTAATGGTTGCATTAACATTATTGATGCATCGTCATAATCAGCTGCTATACAACAAATATCATCGAAATATACCTGCCATGGACTTAAATCGTTGTTGTTTCAAATGTGTTACAACTTCTTTCATGATTTTGGTAAACATTTTCGATGCTGTGGACAAGCCGTATGCCAGAGCAGTAAATTCATAGGTTTCAATTTCATTCGAACCACAAGGTAAATACTGAAATATGTGGTATTTTCGATCTGCTTCGCAGATACCTAGATGTCAGTGAATACATCTCTTTCAGGTCTTTTGGCCACGAAACACCTGCGAGGTATCAATTTGAGGCAATTCGATAGTTTTCCATTTTAAAATGAGTTTTTGTTACAAATTTGATAAAGGACGTTATGTTCAATATAAAACGAGTAGGTACTACCGTTGCATTTTGGGGCTAAAAAAGTACTAGAAATGTTGATGTTTTCTAGGATAGCACTTTGTCACTGGTCCCAAATCAATTAAGTTTTTAATTGTGATATGCCATTTTTTTTATTGTAGTCTGGCGATAAACTAATGCCGGGTATCACAGACTGGTGTTGGTACCTATTTACATAATGATATTGCTGGCGAAGCTGTAGATTGGTTTTGCAGGTGGCTGTCGCCCAAAACCATTAACGATCTTCTTTAGAATTGTATTAGATAGGTAATTGAGTTTTAACTACGGCTTGTTTCGTTAACACTTATTAATTGCATGTATGTGGGATTTAAATTGAAATAGCTCGCAGTTGATTTCTTATCGCAGTTAACTCATGGTTATCCGCTCACGCGATTCGTGCGTCTCTGGAAGCATACCACACCTAGAGGTTCCGGTGATGATTTTATACCGATTTATCGGATATCGAAGTTATAACAGGTAAAAGAACTAATACTAATTGATATTGCGGTAACTACTCTAGCAAACCATAAAGTTTTTAATGCCTGGGTCTGTCATTTAAAAAAAATAAACAACTTCAAAAATACGTCACGACAATCGTGTGTGTTATTGTTTGGGCTGGTAATGTCGGTGTTTATTTATTGAAAACATACCGTAAGTTGCATTTTTTAAGTTTACTATATAATATAAATGTTTATAAACTATACTTTAAGGAGTAATTTCATGGTAAACATTAGAACCACTCAAACGGAATATTATCATATTTACCCAAGTACACCAAAAATTTCATTAGTGCTTTTTAAGTGCAGGATTTGCGGTGTATTACTGCATTTTATTTGAGATGTTTTTGTTGTAGTACGGAGGGTATTTATTTAGCAATGCAGAATAATAATTTTTATTTTTAGAAACTTGTATTTAAACTGAATCCTTTTCTAATTTGCGAAACCAAATAGCCGCCATTTTGCGGTAGGATGAGCGCATCGCGTGAGCGGTTAAGCCCAAGTTAATTTTATTTTATATATACTTTTCTTAGTCAAAGTCAACGATTATTTATTCCATAGGTAAAATAAATTTACACTTGAAAACGTCACATTTAAGCTACTGCTCGTTCACTACGCTGACCTCCCTGAGAAGAA
>NW_020653817.1:0-10250 GCF_003589595.1 Hyposmocoma kahamanoa
TAGATTTTCAGTACAAATCGGCAATTTCATACTTTAACCCCTATTATTAAGTACCTCGGGCATATTATCGATAAAGACGGTCTTCATAAAACCAAAGACAAGGTCAAAGCAATTCTAGATACGAACCGTCCGAGCAACATTAGTGAATTACGTACATTTCTGGGCATGGCCAATTACTACAATAAGTTCATACCCAATTTAGCTTCTATCTCATGCCCACTGAATAATTTACTTAAGAAAGACACCGAATTCACATGGTCATTTGATTGTGAGGATGCATTCAACAAAATTAGGAAAGAAATTCTTAGTGAACGAGTTTTAGTCCATTTCGATCAGACTAAACTTCTAGTACTCGTCACAGACGCGTCGTGCAGCGGGCTCGGAGCTGTGCTCTCTCACAGGCTGCCAGATGGCTCAGACAGGCCCATTGCTTTTGCGTCGCGTTCGCTCACTACCAGCGAAAAGAAATACAGTCAGATTGACAAAGAAGCGACATCAATCTTTTGGGGACTAAAAAAATTCTTTCACTACTGTTACGGTAGGAAGTTTATACTAGTCACAGATCACAAACCACTAACGATAATCTTCAATCCGTATAAAACACTACCGGCAATGAGCACTATGAGACTTTTCCACTACGCACATTTTCTTTCCGGCTTTGACTACAGCATAGAGTATAGATCATCAGCTGAGAACAGTAATGCAGACTACCTATCTCGATTCCCAGTTGACATGATAGCTACAAACATTATTGACGTTAATTGTGCCTTCCAATTGCAACAAATTAACAACATTTCGATTGACCGCCAAACGATTGCGGATGAAACCCAAAGGGATTCTGAATACGAGGCTGTAGTAGAGGCTTTGCAGTCAGGAACGAGTGTGACGCGATACGGTTACAATGATAATGAGCTGACGCTGCAGGATGGGTGTATTTTAAAAGGCACTAGAGTTATGATCCCAATTGCCATGAGACAGGCAGTACTGGAAGACATACATACGGGTCACCCAGGAATAGTGAAAATGAAACTCCTAGCACGAGGTTTTGTTTACTGGAAAAACATCGATAAAGACATTGAGCACCTAGTTAAAGGTTGTCGTGAGTGTAGGCTAAACCAGAACCAACCAGCACGGGCACCACGCCACCCCTGGGAGACCCCTATAACCCCTTGGCAGAGACTCCACGTTGACTTCGCGGGTCCTATTCAAGGACAATCGTTGTTTGTCATTGTGGATGCATTTTCAAAATGGATAGAGATTATTCCCACTAAGACGACAACAAGTTCATGGTGCATCTCCAGATTGAAGGAGTTATTTGTAACATTTGGTTATCCGGAAATAATAGTATCAGATAACGGAAGGCAATTTGTGTCAACAGAGTTTGAAACATTTCTCAAAAACAACGGGATAGTTCACAAGACTTCAGCTCCGTATCATCCGGCGACAAACGGACAAGCGGAACGTTCTGTCCAGACTGTCAAGAGGGCATTGCAGGCGGCGAATGCTTACCCGGGTACCATACAGGAAAAGATACTGGAAATTAAAGAGCAATTGAGAAGGACGCCCAGTGTCAGCACTGGCAAAAGCCCATATGAAATCATGTTTGGGAGGGAGGTGAGGACGTCTATACATGTGCGATATAGGAGTACTGTAATTGACAACACAAGAAGCATTCCCCAACACCCGCAGACAAGGACGTTCTCCCCGGGCCAAAGAGTACAGATACGAAGCTACAAGAAAAACAGTAAATGGGAATTTGGAACTGTGTTACGAGTACTGGGCTATATCCACTACCTTGTCGAAACGGACGACGGTGAAACCTGCAAGAGGCACGTCGACCAGATGTTACGGTCAGCAATAGAAGTGCGGAACTAGTGCAAGGCCCAGGGTTTCCTTCTGAGGATTTTTACAGCGAAGGCCTGTTATATATCTCTTTGGTACATTGTTACCTGGGTTACGTTTGACATATTATTCTATTATTCAATAAACTGTCTTAAAGTGATTTCTGTATTTTTATGAATATACTACAGATAGAATTAAATCAGTAGGTATACCTGAAGAATATTCGAGTTATAAGTCTGGAATAATTGATAGAGGAAGTAATTCAATACTGAGAAGAACTTATGTATGCACTTATTCTTAATCTGTGTATTTTTAATTCAGCGATTAACTTTCAGAAAATTATGTTGAAAAACCTGCTATGATTTTAGAGTTTACAGCAAATAGCGAATTGTTAATCAACTTCTCCGGAACTTTAACTCAAGGCTGTTGACTTGAACTCGAGATGAATTTATTCAAAACTATGAATCACCCACCCACTGCTGTTTACTTTACTTTATTAACGCTGCTCCCCGTAAAAATTAAGAAAACTCTAGGCTGAATATTATAATTGGTACTTGTTACTGGAGTCAAACGGAAATTAATGGAAGATATTTGTTAAACACCAACAAATATAGACATTATAATCACTTCAAGCCTTTTTTCCTATTGGGGTAGTTAGGTAGGCAGGTACGTCAGCCTTCCATTTGCTACAAGCATCAGTGCTTTCATACAAACTTGAAAAGGCTGTAAACCACTAATATGCCGTGACCAGGATCACGGCAATAAAATAGGGTACTCAAAACCTCAAAACTTTATTCCATAGTTAAAACGTAAAGAAAGGCTGTAACAAGAAAAGGTACACAAAAAAACAGGTACTAAGTTACAAAACACTCCCTACTTAAATACTAAATTTGAGACAGAGTTACCCAGTAAAGGGCCGAGTTATACAGTATTATAGATTGGTATTAAAATTGGTACATGATTAGGTTGAGAACTGGTAAAAGTATCAAAATTAGACTCAATTAAAAATTAGAGCAGTACTATAACTATGAGGCAAAAGAATTAAAGAATGATTCAAAATTTGAAAACAAGTGGCCAGGAACATCGTCACAAACTCGTCGGTTAAAAGGATACTCTTGACCTAACCTTTCTACAAGACGTCTTCATTTTGGTCAAATTGGCAAGTTGGTCTTGGTCGGGCTATAAGACTAAGAAAAATATTCTGCTACACAGGGTTCCTTGTTGTTGTTTTCGTAGCAGTAGAGTTCCTTGTGAAAGAGTTCGTCCAGGGAAGTACCGCCACCTTACCTATTTCTGCCACCAAGCAGTAATGCTCACATTACTGCGTTCCGGTATAGAAGGGTAAGGTTGCTGGTGAAATTACAATCACATGGGACTTGTCGACTTATGTTCCAGGGTGACGGGCTCAGTTGCGCAGGACTGCAACTGTTGTGGATAAGCGTGTCTCTCGCCACTTGTTCGTCCCGTCAGTTGGTATTATAAAATAAAAATACTCGTAAAACACTGACAGCCTCAGAGGTCTATATGTTAGTAAACATCATACACAACAGAGTTACCACACCGTTCAGAGCGATCTATTTAAATAATTTTATTTAAGTACAAAAATAATGTTATGAATTATTAAAAGTCATGGAGCAAAAGTTGTTGTTTATGATGTTTAATATTTTATAATAACTCTGTTTATTGTTAAAATTACATATATATATATATGACTAGACACATATACATTACCATATTTATAATTTTTTTACAAAATGAAAATCGACCTGAAAAATTTGTGGAATTACGTCTACATATTTCCCAAGTTTTATTGATATCGGTTAACGGACAGCGAGTAAAATGTGGATTCATGCCCTTAGAGGTGGAACATTTTCTTCAAATTTGAAGGGGTCCCATCATTACTGAGGCACCCCCTTTCCAACAAAAAAAGAATCATCGAAATTCACATGTGTCGGAGTAATTACGTAACATACACAAAACAGAACCTCTTTTTTTGAATCGGTTAAAAATGTACTTATTATATTACACACCTTCTCGTACAGCCACATAAAACGCATTTGATAAGCCCTGACACCCAGTTACATTGTTAGTCAAACCGTTTTCAATATCGGCGTAAAATTCCCAAGTTGTGAGTATACAATTGCCAAACCTTATTGAGATGACGACCCTTTCAATTTTCTCTCTATCTGTCTATCTGTATCAATATTAAATTGGTGTCAGTATTCAACGTGGGGGATGATCAAAGTATTCATGATCAAAATTGTTTCCTGAGTGTTACACAACTTTAGAACTACTTACTTGTACAGAATGTCGATTTTCAAGGTGAGGACGGTTAAATGGATAAGTTTAAGAGTTTTGAACCACAACAAGGACGTTGTAATAAGTTTTACCAGACAAGCTATGTGTTCAATAAATTAGTAATACGGAAGGGTAAGGGTATATCTTGGATCATACAAATCATAGGAAGCTCGTTAGCTAGCACGGTTATTGTGCTAAATATTTCAAATCAATCATTAACCTAAAATAGGGTAGGGTACATTATAAATGTGGATGGTGAAAATTTAATTGGAATCTTATTCTATTAAGATTTAAACAAAAGCAAAAATAATAATAAAAAATAAAATAATGCATTTGTAAATTAGTATCTAGTCTTTATATTTCATAAAATCGTCAACTGAAAGGAATAAATTCGATGATCCAAATAGTCACCTACGCGTTTTTGTTTTAAAATTGATCTATGGAAGGGGCTTAAGCTATCTGGTATAATTTTAACTGCCTCTGTGGCCGAACGGTTACTATACTGGACTGCCATACAGAGGTTCCGGGTTCGATTCCTGGGCCGGGGAAATATTTCTATGGCATTATTTCTCTAGTGAGTTTGGGTGTCATTTGTGGTTGTCTATGTGTATGTCAATGGCAACCACGATACAGGGTTTTCCTAGTGCGGGACTATGAGACTGAGAGACTAGTGAGAGATTATTTATTTATTTATATGATAAAAAAATACACACATTTTTATCGTAGTGGCGTTTTTCCATTTTTGGATTATTTCTAATGAACTTTGCATTAATATCCTACGTCTTCAAGTCCTTCGATTAGTTACGAAGTTACAAGGGTCTTTGTGGATTGTGAGGAAACTAAGTAAGTTTGGTAGGACGGAAATAAAGTACAACCTCCAGAAGTGTCCTAAGTGACGACCTCGCCGCCCAAGTCCCAAAGGTTAGTATTGTGTGACTTGATGAATAGATCCCGGGTTCGATTCCCTGTAAGACTAATTTATTAAACCAACATTTGTAAATTGATTCTGGTTTGTATGTTCTGGGCAGCAGCGTTCCCAAAGTTAATTTGTTGGTCTGGCATTCTTAGTAGAAGGATAATTTCGCTAGTATGAGATCTGGAGTAATGGTGTGGCATTTCATTATTACAATGAATTCAAGTGTAGGTTGCGCACTCAGGAGTTTTTTTGTGACACCAAGTGACGGGACGAATAAGTCGCCTGGTGGTAAGCGACACGCCTGTCCATAGCAGATGCAGTGCCACTCAGAATTTTAAATCACAAAGATCTACCACTGCGCCTGTCACTCTTAAACATAAGTTGACTAGCCCCACGTGCCTCTAATTTTACCAACACCTTTCAAAACCGTCAAGCAGTAATTGCTCACATTACTGCTTAGCGGCAGACATAGGTAAGGTGACAGTACTTCCCTGGACGAATTTTTTCGTTACGGGTTATGTATGTGAAACAATAAGAGATTCATACTCCACGTCGTAATTCCTGTGCATTTGGCCCACGCGCACGTCAATGAAAGATAAAATTTCAGAATCTCCCCTACCCGAAAATATTTTAAATTGTGAATAAACCTAATTATTCAGTTTCAATTAAAAATATTGTCAACTACTGGTCGGAATATAAGCGCTCGTTATTTTTGTAATAACAATAACATACCGTGTCAGGTAAGGTTTCTATGAGGTAAAATTAACGTATGTTGAGAAATGGGACTCTAAAAATATAATACATAAGGGGCAATCGTTTATAACGGTCCCCGCAACGTTATTTAACGTTATTACATAATATCATATAACATACAGAAATAAGTACCTGTAAAGTACTTTATTAAAAATTTTTTACATACTATGTTAACATTGTCAAGTATGTATATTCATGGATAATGTTTTTACTGTACGACGAAGGAGTAAATATAAATCTCAATATACTTTTTCAATTTCTCGTCTGTAGTCGGGGTCTTCCACTTGACTTGGGTTACCTTCTATTTATGAATGAAATTTTGCTGCTATACATTTTTTATTCACTCGTGTGCTGTTCAGTTCGGATGCGCTCACTTTCTCATACCTACCCGGGAAATTTTGCTCATATTGTAAAGATGGGATTATGGACTTAATCATAGAATTATGAATAAGTAAGATTTCAATTTTGTTTCAAAGCAGCTCCACATTTTAACAATTCCTTATGCGCACTACATGAAGTCACGTTCCTCTATAATCGGAATGCCGTAGAATACTTCGAATTTCGAAAAGAACACGACAGTCACTGATGCCTTGTGGTTGCGTTTTAGGGAGTCACCTCATATATTAACGCGGAATCGCAATAACCCGGTCTGAATAGGCTTTATGTTCATGTACTAAGAGGGAAACAGTTGCGTGTTTCGAGTTGGCACTTCGAGCGTACTCCCCTTAAACATGACACAAACTCGTGTTTTATAGCTCGTTGTCAGTTTGTAGCACGTCGTTGGTAACACTACCTTACGGGTAAATAATATACCAAGTTGTAATAGATAAGAAAATACCAATTTGTAATAGGAGGCATGAGAATTAGGTAATGAAATTGCAAAATTTTGTTTCATAAGTCGATGCGATGTACCCTGTGCATACTTAATACCTATACTGATGATAGACTAGTAGTGATGTAACGGAAGTGTCATAACGGAAACAGAAACGAAAACAGATGTCAAAAGTAATTCTTAGCGGAAACGGAAGCGGATGCGGAAGCGATGTAAATACTATAAACAACTCAAATGGGAACTAACAGGGCTTGATTTTTTGCTTTTATAATTTAAGCGCAATTATTACACAACACAAAACTACTAAAATACGAGCCCTCCAACGCCAAGTAATCCGGTAGCGCCTGATTCATCGTGAACGTTGTGAACTTCCGATTAAAAAAGCGTTATAAAAACTGCTGAAGCAAAAACGGAAACAGATGTGAAAAAGCGTGCGGACTTGTGCAGTTGCGGAAGCAGAACCAGAGGTCTATAGCCTAGTTGACTTGAATTTCTGATACATTTGAGAATGTTTAATTCTAATGGGACTTATAATGGGTTGACAATTAATTTAGTACGCCACTGGCTTCTCAATAATTTATTTTTGCTCGTGTTATCAATTGTGTAACTTTACTAAAACTCTTTTGCAAGGCGTTTTGTAATTTAAAAAGTAACTCCTCTGTAGAGGGCTATAATTGTTTTATACAGTTTTCGAATGTGACTAAATGTAAATGTAATGAGCATTATTACGGTACTTTAAGATACAATTCCTTCAGATGTTTTTTTTCTAACGATTTATTAATTTTCAGCTTCTTTATGGTTTTTAAACTTTTGATCCTATTTTTAATAATTTTTTTTATACAATCGGTTAGCGGTTTACCAGTTTTTCTCTCAGTCTTTGAACTTTCGCCGGTCTTTTACAATGACTAATGACCACATTATATAGCTTGCAGTAATTAAAGTGACGGAAAAGTATAAATGAAATTGGTTTTTTCTTTTTAGGAGTCAGTTGGCTGTGAAATTCAGTAATTATTTTTGTTCCTTTTTGTTTCAATTCTTGATTGCGGCTAACTTTGTCTTAACATCTTCCCATGAACAATCTGACAATTTCTTGAAAATTTAAATTGATTGAATTGTAACTGTCTGAATAGATTTAAAATATAAAGGCGTGTAGTTTTATGATTTTTTTTAATATTATTTTTTTCATATAATAATATGTATATTGAGACAAATTTGTAACTTGTTCTGGGCTGTTCCTTCTTAACATCTTGCGTAACCTCTTCATTATATAACACCATAACGAATGAATGAATTCGGATTACTTGTAATAGTACCTAATTTTTAGCTTTGTGGGTTTGACTAATATTTACAATTTTTACCATAAATTAAAAATGTTGAAAAAGCCTTACCCATTTCTCTGTAATGTGAGCATTACTGCGTTCCGGTTTTGAAGGGTAAGAGTGCTGGCGAAAATACCGGCACGTGGAACTTCTCAATTTATGTCTCAGAGTGACGGGCGCTGTGGCGGTGTCCTTCAGAACTTTGCGATTTAAATTTTTCTGTTATGGATAGGCGTGTTTATCAGGTGCACGACTTGTTCGTCCTGCAACTTGGTATTAAAAAAAAAGTGGCCTATTAATAAATAAATATACGCAGGTAATATTCAATTACAGTAGCTTTTATGGTGCAATATGAAATTCTGTACAACTCAGGATTGTTAATTTTAAAATCTTCGTTGTATAATTTTCGCTATATTTCAAACTTTTGAGGCGACGCGGATTCATTGCTCATGAGTGTATATGAAAAGTGAATACGTTTGCGTAGACTTCAATAAGTAATGTAAATATATATAATAAAACACAGAATCAATACATACGTCGCAATTCAAGTTCGGTATCAAGATGGAAAGGTTGTTACAGTGATCAAAATATTGATGCAAGTAGAATTGTTCGTAGCAACTCCCCAGAGAGAAAATATTCTGCAATATTCTCTCTTGGGTTAGAAAAATAGTACGATGTATTGTCCCAGAATACATATTTGTATGTAATCTAATGAATATTTCCAGTTTTCACAATTTAGTGTTTTTAAAGTATACTTTATTTCACAGTAGGTATATTCACATATTTCATGTATCCAACACCTAATGAGTATATGTACCACATCTATTTCATTGCTATAAATTTGCAATACAATAAAAAATGACTAGTGGGCAAGTTATCTCCATGCCAATATTTCAGAGCGGCAGATTACGCCGAAAAAACAATAAACGAAAATACCAAATAGGTATAAATGATTGCAGCAACAATTTTATTCAATGCAGCAACCATTTTAAGTAATGAGCTTAATCATTTTGTGATTAACTCCATTAAATGTTTTGATAAGGTAACTTGAGTAAAGTCCATGGTTTTCAGTGTAGTTTTTGTTTAGAGTATAATCACGAAGTTAGATCTTAACTACATAAAAAATGTTGTTAACTACAGAATAACACACGATTTGTTGAATAGTCGGTCACTCGTTAACAACAAACGTATTGATTCCTTGTGCTGTATTCGTGCATAAGCTTCAGTTTCGTATGCATCCGCTCCCGTGTACTCCCGGTAAATTTCATTGAGGAAATACTTACTAAGACCGTACCATTGTAAACAGAAGTGCTGTTGCTGTATGAATAATGAACAATTACTAACTGACTAAAAAACTATATATAACTAAAAAAATTACTAACGTTTTTCAAAGCGAAAACGCATGAAGTCACCGGTACTTTGGCACAAATTACAACAGGTATAATATATGAAATATTGCTGGTTGTGATACGAATGTTACACAACTAAATGAGGATTTTGACGGATATTTAATAATAAACGAGATGGAGGCAGCGGTGAGAAAGTTATTCAAAAATCTTTCACTAGATGTTACTAGTGGCGACGATTGCCGAAAGTCAGTACAAAGATCGATAATAAAAAAAACACATAGGAGAGTTTTGACGACTCGGTAACTGGACCCGTAACTCAGACGATAGGGTGCGGCATGGTCGTTGTTTCAAGTCCCACAGGGACGACGAATTTTTCTGTATGTTCATACTTTGCACTCATAATCATAACAAAACTAGTGGAGTAATTTCACAAAACAAATCTCAATAAATAAAGGAGAAATTGATAAATCATGCAAAGGGATGACAGAATTTGACAATACTATTCATTGTTTTTAGAGTGCGTACAAATCTGGCGAATACGCTGACCGTGCACTGTGGGCGTGTCGCCTCTATAATGACGCAAGCGCATACAAATCCAAAAGAGTATAAAGACGTAGTGACATGAGTATTTTGTCAATCTAATTGTTGAAATATGTGCCATAGAAATTGAAACTTTAAGTATGCTTTTGTTTGCATTACATTGTCGGAACAGTAATATACAAAATATTATAATCAAAATAATATAAATTTAAAGAAAATCATTCTGTATTTTGTTATCTTTTCATTGTAAATTTTTGCATGCTATCCTCTTTAAAATCTAAACATAGTTACTGTAGCATAATTATAGACATATATATCTATACATACTCGAAAGGGAGCCTCGAACCACTATAAATATTAGGGGTTAAAGTATGAAATTGCCGTTTTATTGCAATAGGTTC
>NW_020653818.1:0-10434 GCF_003589595.1 Hyposmocoma kahamanoa
AAACTTAAAAATTTTGGTGGTTCATTGTCAACCACCCGACCCTACACGTTTGAAATTTGTCTATCTTTATGAACTGTATGAAAAAACTAACTTTACCAAATAATGTGCATTAGTAAATAATGTGCATTAGTAAATAATGTGCAGAGACCTATGCTGGTAGTCTTTAATAAAGCGGCGAGGTTCTGAGGGTCTGATGCTACTATCGGCCGTTAAAGTGAGCATAGATTTTTATAGGCTAGTTCCAACGTCACGTTATGATCAGCTGGTCGATCTCAAATCAATGGACCCCGCAACACGACACCATAGTAGCGTAGAGCTCCTTGTTCGTCCAGGAAAGTACTGCCGCCAAACCGTAGCATTACTGCATTCCGGTTTTGAAGTGTAAGATCAAATTACAGGCACATGGGACTTGTCAACTTATGTCGCAGGGTGACGGGCGCAGTGGCAGTGCCCCTCAGATCTTTGTGATTTAGTATGATATAGTAGATACTGAGTGGCACTGCAACTGTTATGGACAGGGTGTTGCTTAGCATCAGACCCGCAACTTGTTCGTCATTTGGTGCCTGCGGTAATATTCATATTGAAAAAGTGCTTCGTTTGCTGTTGATAGTACATGAGTTTCGAATTGAGGTTAGAGATAAAATATCTACGAGTAGATGAAAGAATCCGGTCCGTTGCGCATTGTTGAATCTATTATAACTTTAAGCGTATTATATGCAGTTTGCCAGACTTTGTCAAGGTTGTGGAAAGGTTGGACGAGATTTTGTTTGTAGGTTATATCAACACAGTAGGTTTATGTTTCCTGCAAAAAGTGAACAGATGACATCATCATTATATCGAGTGTAAAAAAGTTGCAACAGAAAACTATTCAGTAATTAAAAAAAGGTAATTTGATGATAATTTGATATTTATCTCGTGCGGATTTCGAGTGTTTCAGGGTCGTATTCCAGAACTTTACTCAATGCTCAAGTCAGAACTTGAGCAGACTTGAGTATGATTTCAAGCACTGGAAATACGACCCTAATTGCAAGGACTTGAGTATGATTTTCAGTGCTCACTGCAATATTCAAGTCCTGACTTGAGTATTGCAGTGAGCACTGAATTACGACACTCAGTGTTTTGACGTGTTCGCTGTGGAGATCCGCAGCTAAATAGCTACTCGGAACGGATCTTCTTTTCATCTACTCATTGTACTTACACACAAAAGGAAGCTCCTAGCTTAGACGAGATCGATTCACGAATCAAAAAACAATTTATACCTTAATTTCTAACAAAAATGCGTTGAGTATTCGTTCCGTTGAGATTTCATCCCGTGCTTGTGTTGTTAACAGAAGTGCGAATAAATCTTTAAACCTAGCTGCCGTTCTACGACTATTTAATTATGCTCCTTATATCATAAATTGCAGTAGTACTTTACATCTACAAACTTAGCGTTGTGACAAGTGTACCTACGCTTATTCTGGGGCCGCACCTGCGTCTACGTCACGCGCGAAGCAACGCTTCCCGAAACTTCGTATGTTCTCCGTTAAAGTGTTTCCTACTTGAGATAGAATACCGTTTGTTCGAACATTAATTGCTCGAAAACGTTGGCTCCATTGTCGATTTGACCTATGAATCTTGAGCTCTAAGGTGTGTCACGTCTGCCCCGCTACCCCCTAATTTCGCCAACTTTTCAGGTCGGTTATTTATTAAAAGAAAGTTATAATTATGTCCCTTCACTTCAGCATTTAGACGGTGCCTCTAATCAGTCCGAGAATAACAGTAGAATTGAACAACGCTATTATGACCACGTTGATCAACTTGTTGTATGTGTTGCATGCAGGCCGAACCTTCGCAACAATAGCCGATAATGGTTCGTTATACCTGCGTGTATCGATCATTGTGCTAGGCTTCGTGGCGGTAGATGCAATTGCGGCCCCAGCATTACAGCTAACAGTCGCTGTAAACATTTCTGTCATCGCTGTAAATATCTTTCGAAATTTAGGCCCGTACGTATTAACATCATGTACAGGATCGACATTAAGACTTACTTAAATCAGAGTGTATCGTGGGCTACTAATTGGTTGTGTGCCATTCGAGATATCTGACAAACAACACCGCTCAAGTAATTTCTAATAATTTTAAAAGAATCTGAAAAACTGTATACATTATTGTATACACATATTTTGTAAGCTATTGTTTTTGATAAGGTGCTTTACTGCCCTGCTAAGCCGAAAGGCGCTATCTCTGAGTTACGCCTTTTTAGTTTTTTTTATGCCATTCAATAGCTATAAAAATTTCGCATCTAATGGTATAATAGAAATAGCGCTATCTAACTTAAAACATTTAAAAAACCACTAAGAAGTATTTTTAAATACAATACAATTACATAAAATGCAATTTACAAAAAGTCGATTTTCTCAAAACTTACTCCGATTGAGATAGCGCTTTTCGGCTTATCAGGGCAGTTTATTTATTGGAAATAAATAATTGTGCGGGTGTGGTTACATCATTTTCATTGACATTCACGGCTTGTGATCTATACGTTCAAAAGAAAAAAACCCGCAAATTTTGGACTTAAGCGTTGTTGCTTGCTGAGCGATTATAGCGAGGAATGATCCGAGATCGAGATGGTTACAATACATTGTGTATTAATGGGCGGTAAATGAGGAATTATACGAACGGAGTCGAGGTTCGTAATTTCCGCACCGCCCATGAAACATACAAATGTTTTTCATCATACTTGAACGTAAATAGCATGAATGCATGCAGGCTAACTTAAAACTCAAATAAAACCCTCGGGCCTTTTTTCTGCTCATTACAGCCATGGTCGGCAATGAAATTTATTAAATGAAAAAACTCATGACTGACCTTGGCTGTAATGAGAAGAAAAAGGCCCGAGGGTTTTATTTGGGGCATACTAGTCAAGGTAGACTGCATGCAATCGTACTATTTACGTGCAAGTGTGATGAAAAAGCATTAACAAACGAGAACTTGAAATCTCGAGTACCATCTCAGCCGATACACACTAAAGTCGAGTGAGTGACTTTGAAGCTGTTTATTGATACGGGCAGTAATGTCCTAAATACGAGTTGTTTATGCATTTTTAAGTACATATATTAAAAATAGTATGGGGTGACATTTTTACAAATGTACCATATAATTAGCATTTGATAATTTCGTCGCAACCATTGTGCTGAGATGCGGCACATAATGTGCAGTCAGTGCTCTCACTTATGTATCCACTATTTGTACTAAGTACAAATAATGGATACCTAAGTGAGGGCACCGACTGTACCATAGCGGGCAGAGTTTTTTTGCCAACTAATCATTTTCGTTATTTTGACGTCTCCATGTCGACGCTTTATCAAAATAACGAAAAACCATAGGTTGTTGAAACACGGTTTTCTTTGTCGCTATAAATTCTTACAACTGCACGCTTTTATTTAAAGTATTAAACTACCCTCAAGAAAGCTTCGCAGATCGGCTGCAGCTAACACATCAAGGCGCATTTTAGCCACTGAAATAAAAAAATAAAAACATTTGTATTAATTGGATATTGAAAAGAGAGAGAGAGTCGACAAGGCAGAAAATCTTTTACTAGTATTAGGACTCTCATTATTGTTTAGTCGACAATTTATTGTAAAATAAAATTATTATTTTTTTGTTTCTGACACTTCGCGGTTTGCGTTTGTGCCACTGCAAAACGAGATGAATCCTCTTCATTAATATGAAAAATTGTGTTTTCTATTCGTGAAAAAGTTGCTGCTAGTGACACAAGTTGCTGCTAGTGACACTTGTTTTTATGAAAAGCCAAGAAAGAGAAAAAGTCGTTAAACTTACTTCAGATAGATTTAAGTTTATGTTGTCGCTTTGCGAGGAATCGTTTGTGTTGAAAACGTCTGAAAAAATAATAACAAAGCTTAAATGTTAATGTACTACTAAAACAACAACGTGGAAATAGTAAACATTGCCATTACATTTTATGTAAATTGAAGTAAGTTGTATAGACAAGAAGCAGTGAAAAAACCATATTTATACAGCGCAAATTATTGCCCCTCCCCCTCCCGATTCCTAATCACAAGTAAACCAATAAAAAGGCAAAGTAGTAGGTAGAGTCGTTAACGGGAACACCTACCAGTAATAATGCGAAAAAGATGTATGAAAGAAAGAACAAGCAAAGGCTGGCAAATATGACCGTCTACACATGGAGTCAAATACGCAAATACAGATAGATATGTGAAGTACAACCATGAGAGGTAAATTTGTAGTAGCAGCAATGTAGTATGGGCATTACTGTGTACGTTTTGGAAGGGTAAGGGTGCTGGTGAAATTACAGGCACATGGGACTTGTCAACTTGTCTCAAAGTGACGGGCGTAATGGATTTGCCCCTCAGGTCTTTGTGATTTAAAGTTCCGAGTGACACGGCAACTGTTATGGATAGGCGTGTCGCTTACCACCAGGCCCGCAACTTATTCGTTCCGTCACGTGATATTATATAAAAAAATGTGGTTTATTGAAATTAGAATATTAAACATTATATTAATAAGCATGACCTTATTTTCCATTTCAAACTCGTATGGACTAAAGTTTCTGTTGCATCGAAACCGACGCAAGTCGATTGTAATCGAATTCGAGTCTTTTATATTAAGATTATTTACTCGCTGCGGACTCGGCCATAAATTATTGGAGCGGGACAGCGATATTTTCTGCCGCATGCCTGATGACCAGGTACCAAAATAACTACCCAGTAGAGCCCCAAACGCGTAAGGCGCCGTGGCGGACGAATACGCGATGGCGTGACGACCTGGATGCCTACGATAAAGCTTGGATTCAGTTAGCTCAGGATCGGGATGCGTCGCCGCGTGGGTTGGAGGAGTGTCCATTGAATTTTACAGTTAAGGGGATGTTGGCCTGGCCCCCATGGCCCCTGGATAGCGGACTTGGGGGAGTATTGTTGCTCAGCATATAGGTGCCCGGGATGGAAGGCTCGTCTGGTGTTCGGCGAGTCTTACGTCAGGAGTCGGGGACCGATGTGTTTCTGGTGGAGGCGCGGACGCACCATACGGTACCCGCACCTACAGCGAAGAGGAAGAATACCCTAGGGGTTTGGGGTTCAGCCCCGTCCCACATAGCCCCGGCTCTGCCCCCGCAGGGCCGGGGTATCTGTAAGCAGATTACCCCAGGTAAAAAGAAATAATCGGGATGTGTGAAGGAATCAGGTGGAGACCCTTGCCCAGCAGTGGGATACATAGGGCTAATTGTAATTCAACATTATGTACTTACTAAATGCCCGATGTAAATGCAAGACCGCAGAGACGAAATCACCAAAGCGTAGCATGCCGTCTTTTCTCATGTACCGCAGCACGAGCAACGCCAGCGCGCGTTCGGGCACTGCGAATCCGACCTCGCGCAACGCGTCGCGCAGCCTCTCCGCGCGCAGCACACCCATTTTTTCGCGTGCGTGCGATTTGAACACCAATTGCCAGTGCTTCAGGCTGCACATCAAGTCTTTGAAATCTGACAGTGAAATGCGTCCCGTGCCGTTTTTCTGTTGTTACTGTTGAGGAAATATCGTGCGGCCATTGAGGTTCTAATGAGATCTCCAGATTCTCACTTATCGTTTTTGAAAGACAATATGTCTTGCGCTGTTGATTTAATAGTGTAAAAACTAACTAGTGTAACTCAAAAAGTGTATTTCTGCAGAATCGATGAAAAACGAATTACTCACTTCCCATGAAAGATCAATAAAGTTTAATACACACATCTAATAAATTTCCTATTTGCCAAACAAATTTAAATTAAATAAAAGGGAGAAAATAATTTCATACTTTTGAGTAAGGACTGTTTTGGCTAGAATAAAATTTTACGGTCAGTAGGGCTGGCACGATAGGGTGCGACTAGCGCAAGAGCGACATAAACCGCGAGATACTGCTAATCTCGCTTAGAGATGTCATGCTTTATGTCGCTCTCGCGCCGGTAGCGCCTTGTCTTGCTAGCCCTACAGCAATGATATCGCACTGCTGTTACAATAGTGTGATAATCGAAAATTTTAAAAAAATGTATGAAACAAATTAACACTATGTAAATTAAAGTTGTATACAAGTTGTTATAAATAAAAATAATCACATTATTTGTAATAATATTCATTAAGCATTTTTTTCAAATTTTCAAATTGCATTTTCTTATTTCCAAAATTTTGAGTTACGACACTATTGTAATAGCAGTGCGATGTGTAGAAAATTTGTAAGTTGAGACTTGCTTAAACAGAACATCCGCAAAAATAGACTGGTTTACTTAAAATTAAATATTGTACTTAGGTGGCATCGAGTATATAACCAGAAGTAGAGACGTAATGTCATTTCATTTGTTTGAAAACTATTCTGCCATATCATTACTGTGACAATTGCGCTCCGATTGGCTAGCCCGAGTTCGTAACAATTGACGGGTGTCGTCAATTGTTTCACTCCAAATCGACCAGTTTAACTGAGCTTTGCTATAAATTGAAATTGAAAATTGAAATATTACTTGTTTAATTACTGATGAAATATGATTCCGTTTGTTTTGTAATTAGATGTTTTGCTATTTTTCCCACACCACCGAATGGAACAGCCCTCCCATTGTTAGATATATTATCTATATTACAATATATACAGAATATTTTTGGAATATACGGACACAGGTCTGTTGTTGGCGCTGTATTACTTTAGCTTTCTAATTTGTGATTTCACCACAGACGAGGGTGGATATTTAAAAGTGATAAAAGTGTTATAAGACCTATTTGTCTGATGAGTTGCCAGGGATGGATGGCCCTAATTTCGTCTCTATTTCTGGGTATATATACGCTGATAGGTGGTTATAATTAGGAATTATTCAAAGGATACATCCATAGAGAGCACAATTTGCCTACAGGTATCGATCGAAGCGCAGCTCTTAATGTAATCGTTCGGCAAGCAAGCGTCCAACAGTTCTTGCAACTCGAAGGCGTCTATGGTTCTATGCTCATCGGCTAGTTGCAAAAACACAGCTTCGTACTGCGCAAAACTACTCGTTTCACCCACACGGGGTGCTTTGATCACAGCTGTTCTCAGCATCTGCGGCGCGTAGTCTAACATCTTCATTTTCAAAGGCTTGTTGGAAAATACTCTTAGGGAAAAGTTGGCTTCTTCTCGTGGCTCAAACGTTGTCGGTATGATAAGGTACGCTCCTGCTTCCAACTGGCATCTGCAATTTTATTAGTACCTAAGCGTCTGTTGATGGTCGCTTGTGTGAAACATTCTCCTAATGGAATAACCAGAACTAAATTCGCATGAGCTAGAACTTCGCGTAGCATTTCACAAGCTTTGCTTTCACAAGAACATTTACGTACTCAGTTACGACTTCAACGCTTGCCCCGCTTTTGTAGTTTTAATGTGATACAATGCCGCACAACATACCTGTGACTAACTTGACGACTGTTGGTGTACTGCGAGTTGACGGCACTTTTGATTCTCTTGAAGAGGATCGGTGGCGCTACTTCGAGGAGGGCCTTGGGCATCTTGTAGCTGCTGAAGCCAATAACTTTGGGGTCCATTGTGCTGTGTTGGTTGAGCGATACCACTACGGTATCAGGTTCGTTTAACACTACTTGGATTTGCGGATTCATGTGAAAAAAGCCTGGGAAAAGAGACGGTATACTTAATCAAATTGATTTCGCGACTTTCCTGTAGAATAGAATAGAAATCATCTATACGTACAACGCTACAACACAAAAATACACAGAAATAAAGAAAAGCAAAAAACATAAAAGTTACAAAAAAATAACGAAGGAAAACATGAAATTTTCAATAGACAATTTCATAACTTTTCACAATTCATAAATGTCATGTGTGCAGCTGTGGCGTATGTAAAAAGATCCACTCTGCTAATGTCATAGCCAAGTAAAGACTGCGACGCTGATTTTGAGTAATCGAGTATATAACCAGAAATAGAGACGAAATGTTATTTAATTTGTTTGAAAACTATTCTGCCATATCATTACGGTGACAACTGCGCTCCGATTGGCCAGCCGGAATTCGAAACAATTAAAGGATGTCGTCAATTGTTTCACTTCAAATCGACCAGTTTAACTTGAGCTTTGCTATAATGGACGCAAATTGGAAAATTAATTTTTAAATTAATATTTAGTTTCCGATGAAATGTGATTCCGTTTGTTTTGTAATTAGATGTTTTGTTATTTTTCCCACACCACCGAATGGAACAGCCCCACATAGTTTGAGATATTATCTTTATTGCAATAAATACAGAATATTTTTGGAATATACGGAGACGTACACACAGGTCAGCTGTTGGCGCTGTACTATTTCAGCTTTCTAATTTGTGCTTTCAACGCAAACGAGAGTTGATGTTTAAAAGTGATATAAGGTCCATTTGCCTGATAAGTTGCCAGGGATAGATGGCCCTTATTTCGTCTCTATTTTTGGTTATACAGGGTGGAAATTTATAATGCCACCTGGAGGGAAAGTACTCTAAATACTGGAGATAGAAATTTTTACTTAAAGGAAACATTCCTTTATTTTGTAAAAGAAATAAAATTGCATTCATAGATTTTCGATAATTTCTAGCAACACGCGGGAATCGAACTCGGTTTAATCTGAAAAAAATGCACCCTGCACTTTTATTGCATCGATCGATAGGGTTAATTATAAGAATAAAATCCCTCTCACAAAATTGGTTAATTAAATAAAAAAAAACCATAAAATCTTAACGTATTTAAATAAAACGAAAAAAATTGTAATCTAACTAATTAGTTGCTCGAAATGAGCTCCATTTTCTTGGATGCACAAATGTAATCTTTTAACGAATTCATTTTGAATAACTTTTAATAACGTGTTGTGATGAATTGTATTACAAATCGTATTCTATACAAAAATTCGTGACGTTTCGTGACACAGTTTGCTAATTGTTTGTCTGGTTCGAATTCAGCTGGATCGAAGGAATTTTTTCTGAGTGTTCGATCTTTGTATTAATAATTATAACAAACTAGTGGAATAATTTCTCAAAAAATAATTCAATATCATGGTGGTGAAAGATCCACATTCAATAAACTTGATTTATACATCAAATTCTCGTTTACCTACGAATTCTTAGTTGTTGGACGAAGGAAGTTATCACAACAATATCAACACTCATAACAACACCCTACTTACCTAATGTGACCATTATTTTTTCCCCTCAGAGCGGGACACCTGTACATTTATTATTGTTTTAAAAACGAAACACGTATTTATTTAAGATAGTTACGAAATGTTCAATGATTAAATTAAAAAATAACTAAAAATGTTGAATGATAAAAAATTATAAAAAAATAACTAATCGCGGTTTAGTTGGCATAACGTCTAACACGGTTTGCTAGGAGACATCGGTTCGAATCCGGCCGGATGGAGGGAATTTTTCCTAAATCTTCGTATTAATAATTATAACAAACTAGTGGAGTAATTTCACATAAAATTGAATATCAATTCAATAAAAATTTAAATACAGTGAATAGCGACATCTCTAGCCGGGGCTGGTAGCTGTAAAGGTATTTAACTGCGTGACGAAATACTTTCATAGATTTCTCATAGATGGCGCTACGGCTAAAAAGTCGTTGAAAAACCAAAGACAAAGATACGACAAAAGCACATAAAAACATTCGTGAGGTACGCTGATTCGTTCCGTGACTTAGATAACTAATTTCTGGTAAGCTTGCTTTATGTACTATATATGTACATCTTTCGCATTCGCGCAATTAAAAAAAATTAATGTCACGTCGTTTAATCAAAGCGGGACATTGTTACGTAGTTTGGGGACAGCGGGACACGAGGTTTAAAAGGGGCACTGTTCCGCTGAAAGGGGAACGTATGGTCACTTTACGTTGGTCGAAATCTAGTTTAGATGATAAATCAATGTTTTATACTAACTGACGAAGTTTCTGCATCCACCTGCAGAGACTCCTCGCCTCCAGCCGCCTTGGTGCATCTTCATCTGCCATTTGTGTTTGTCTGCCAAGGATGGCTCCGCACGACTGGTCTCCGCGTCTAGGTGCACCATTTCCAGCAAACTGAACGTGGCCACAAAGTCTGAGTATAACATCCAGAATCCTTTCGGAGACGCTGTAAGTCTTTCGCGCTCGTATATAGGTATTAATTTCCATCTGTACAAATGAAAAAAAAATTACATGAAATAGAAAATATAGTGATATTGGAGTACGTTTAAAACATTTAAAATCACAGACGTAAAACGTAAAGGCCTTATTGCTCTAGCTAGAGATATTTGTCTAAAAATTATACTAGGGATACAGAGTACGAGGAAGTTTCAATAGCATTTGGTATACGATGATGCAACATTTTCATCATCTTCTGTTATTGTATGTATGATATATAAATAATGTAATGTATGTATATAGATAATATGTATATGTCAGGTTTGTTTGT
>NW_020653819.1:0-12820 GCF_003589595.1 Hyposmocoma kahamanoa
CGTGAAGACTAATCGTTCCGTATATGGGAGCCTTAACATAACATTTTTAAAAGTTTCAAATTATGATTTATTGCTCTTAAGTGCGGGTGACACGAACACTTGTAACTATAAATAATTTTATTACTATAATTATTTCTTTTTTAACTGCCGCCTCCTTCCATAATCTAAAACAGACCTACCGAATAACCTAAGACTGAAAATCTGCAATGCTGAGTCTTTAAAGCCTTTTTGTCCACGTCACTCAATTGTTTTTTCTATTTTTATATTTTTTTTATGTTTTGTAGAGAAATGACTTATTATTTTTTTTTAAAAGAAATTTTGAATTTTTGAACGGAAGATACTGTATTTCCCGGCAAGGGCGCATTGATGCAGATTCAAGAACCAGCGAACCTGACTGGAATTAATTCGTTTGCAGACAAAACAATCAGCACTATTTCTGTTGAGGTCATATTCTACATATATAGAAATAATTTTTATTCTATTTTTAGATATTTTTTTTTCGGTGTCTTGATTATTATTATTAAAAAAGTATATTTTGTCTAGTGTTAAGTAATTAATACGTATCTCCAGGTCGGTCATGAAACTATCGAGTCCTCCGATGACGCCATTCTTAAGCACGACATGCCAAGCGCACTACACCGCGTCGAGACAGCGGCTACTCTCTTGCAGCAGGCCTCGGATATGCTGCGCGCCGACCCGTACTCTGGCCCCGCTAGGTAAGTACCAGCAGCTAAATCTATTATATGAGTTAATTAAAAACAAAACTTATTATAGGAAATGAACTATTTTTCGGATTTAAATCGCGTACATTTGTTTTTTCAAACAAACCAACGTTTCGGACCCTTAACAGGTCCCATGGTCACGGTTAACTGAGGTGGTATATTCATCGACCACTTATATCTAATATTAATGCTAACCACCCTATTTTTTCATTAAGTACCTTAATTATTTTTAATTTTACAACGAAACATTCCAATTTACGCTTTCAATTAAATGGTTGAGGAAACTAATTTCCATCTGTGAAGAATGTGCAAAGTTACTTGTCTTGGTTTATAATATTAAGAAAACAGTTTTTATAGTCTTCAAATATAAAAAAAGGACCAGATTTTGTACCTGATGTGTGTCTGAATGATAGTAGGTTGGTTAGGGTGGATAAATTCCGTTATCTTGGTCATATAGTTGTTGAAAGTCTTAGTGATAATGATGACATTGAGCGAGAAAGGAATATTTAACAATGGTAGCATGTTGGCCAGGAGAGTTGCACTCTGTTCAGATCAAGTTAAAGTAACGCTCTATAAGGCGCACTGTCAGTCACTATATACGTGTAGTTTGTGGGTTAACTGTACCAAACAAGTACAATGCCATCTGCGTTCAATATAATGATGTATTTAGGGCTATGTTTAAATTGCCGAGATACTGTAGGTATCTGAAATGTTTTTGTTTAGCACGTACGGACGGGTTTGCTGCTGTGCTTAGAAAGAGGGTTTCTTCTCTTAGACAGACAATAGATAGATAGTACTAATAGTATTGTAGCTGCTATAGCTCGAAGTTGCGACTCGTCCATTCTGTGACATTGGATTTCAGTTATTAATAAATTAATACCTATTTATTGGTTACCTATTAGTATTCCGAAATGACATTTTCCAGAACTAACGTTTGGTCGAAATTTCACAACCTCGAAAGTAATTTTGAGAGGAAAATGTTTTTTCTTTTCGCTTTTTGCCAGTGTATCACGTGTATCTTTGAAATTGAAATGTTAAAGGAGTTTTAATAACAAGGTGTTTTATAAACGCGAAAAGAACAATCCCTAGGTGAACCACGGGAAAGAATAATTGCCCGTGGTCCATCCAAATAAACCAGTCAGGTGGTGCACGGGCAAAAAGCGTTTCTTATAAACCTAAATTAACCTAACCTACCCGAACCTAATCGTGTCTTTGCGATAAACATTCAATATATCCTGAAAGAACATCTGTTATAATTCGGTTGTCGATCTAATGAAAATTCGAACAAACGTTATTTCGGACAAAAAAAATTCGGCTTTGTGATAGGTTACCCTATTTATTGTATGTAAGAAGTTATATCTAATATATAATTTTTTTACCTAAACTTCGAGGAACATAGACAGAAAATCGAGACCTTTTCGGTATTCGGGAAATCACTTAAAAATTGACGTAATTGGGGACAGTCAGGTACACTATATTTATTTATTTATTTATTTATTTAAACACTTTATTGTACCACAAAGTAACTTACAAATTTTCAGAAACAATTTAAATATTTGTGTACAAAGGCGAGCTTATCCCATAAAGAGATTTCTTCCAACTAACCTTTGAAAATCTGAGAGGAAAGTTGGTTTTTGGGGTGGCACTAAAAATAGATAAGTAAAGAAATGAAATATACTATACTCAATAAATACACAGATAAGTTTAATAAATCAAATGTACATACGAATATATATATATATTAAGTAATGTTGATACATATTGATACATACAAAGTCTATAATAAATTGAATGTACAAAATAAAACTATAAATAAATATATCAAACGTAAATAAATATTTCAAAAGCTCTAACATGTGGAGTCTGAACAATCCCAAAACTTCAAAAGAGCACCCTTGAAAACCCGAACCGATGGCGACTGTCTGACCTCGACCGGGAGAAGGTTCCACATACGGGCAGCATTTACTGTGAACGAGTTCGAATATTTTTGGGAACTGTGTTGTGGAAGGACGAGGGACAAATTGGTGCCAGAACGCAGGCGGTCACCCATAGCCTGACGGTATTGAAAACGCTCACGTAGATAGCTAGGTGAAGTGGGATGGAACAGGATTTTATAGAGGAAGCATAAAATGTGAACATTTCTACGTAAACGAATAGGCAACAACTTCAACTCATCTCTAAACTTGGAAATGTGGTCGTACTTTTTCAATCCAAACACAAATCTGATACATTGATTTTGCAGCCGCTCCAATTTATTAAGAAGGTCCTCCGAAAGATCAAGATAGGAGACGTCACCATAGTCCAGAATAGGAAAAAGAAGAGTGCGTATTAGCATAAATTTGGTAGACAGAGGAAGAAAGTACTGCATCCGCTTGAGGGAATGAAGTGATGCAAAGATTTTACGACTTACATCGGCGACATGCTCCGACCAAGAAAGTGTCTGATCCATTATGATGCCCAAATTTTTAACTGAAGTGGAAAAAGGAATAATGGTGTCATTCAAAACTAAATTGGGCATCACCATAGACTCAAATTTGGAGATGGAATGGCGACTACCAATAATTATGGCTTGGGACTTTTGTGCATTTAAAAGAAGTCCGTAGTTCTTAGCCCATACCGAAACCTTTTGTAGGTCGGAATTCAATGTGCCGATAGCAGTAACTACATCTTCAAGACGGGCTGCAGTATAGATTTGAAGGTCATCGGCATAGAGATGGAAAGAAGACGTGAGTGATGATGTAATTCCACCGATAAAGACCGAAAAAAGTATAGGTGATAAAACCCCACCCTGCGGAACGCCAGCCGTAAGGCTACACCAGTCCGAGTGCATGTCACCGGTCTTTACGAGCTGGGAACGATCAAATAAATATGAACGAAACCAGGATTCGGCTAAGGGAGGTAGATTTAAAGTTCTAAGCACAGCAAGAAGCAAATTAAAATCAACAGTACTGAAAGCACTGCTGAAATCCAATAAAGTGAGGACAGTAACTTTTTTATTTTCTATATTAAGACGAATGTCGTCAGTGATTTTCACCAGAGCAGAAACTGTGCTATGGCCCGCTCGAAAACCAGACTGCAGATGGTTGAAAATATCGTAACGTAGGAGGTGGTTAGTGAGTCGATTATGGACATAGTGCTCAAGGATTTTGGACAATACAGGAAGTATGGAGATAGGGCGGTAATGGGAGAAAGAAGAAGGATTTGATTTTTTAGGGAGAGGAATTACATGGGCTTGTTTCCATACAGTGGGAAACACACCACTGGAAAGGGAAAAATTAAGGATATGAGCTAGGATAGGAGCTACTAGGTCCTGAATTGGAGTGATCATATCAAGACTCAAACCGTCATTACCAACAGCCTTCGTGGTGACAGACTTAAGTATTTTCAACACATCTGCTGTCGTAACCTTTCCAAAATCAAAAGAGGCTGAAGCAAGACAAGGTGCATTGGCCAGGACAGATAAAGTTCGCGATTTTATGACAGAATCTAAACATACTGGGGAAGATGCAAAGTAGTCGTTCAGCGCGTTAAGATCAACATTGAAAGGAAATACATGATCAGCTTTACCGATACCCAGTGACTTCAAATATTTCCACATCTTAGTATGCGGACAACCTTCGATAGTGGAGTGAATATGTTTACGCCTGGCGTTCCTACAGAGCTTGTTGCAGCGGTTACGTAACTCGATGTAGGACTCACTATTGATTTTGGTTGGATTCTTCCGCAATCTGATACGTGCTCTGTTGCGCCTCTCCATAACCTCCTTGATATCTGGCGTGAGCCAAGGGGCGGGGAAATGTTTGACTCGGACAACTTGAAGAGGAGCATGCTTGTCAAAGATGGTCAAAATAATGGAGTTAAAAGCTTGAACCATTTCATTCACGTCCTCCGCTCCAAACACTAGCTCCCAATCAGATTTCAGCACATCATCAAAAAGGGCATTTTTGTCTATTTTACCATAATTGCGGAGCATTAAGGTTTTATGTCTGCGCTTAGGTGGACGAATTTTGAACGAAGCATAAATTAAATCGTGTGAAGAAAAAGCAGCAGCATTAAACTGTCCATGAGTATCAACCAGCTCAGGAGAAGAAGTGATGATCAGATCAAGAAGGGAAGGTTGACCATTATGCGGAAAGTGAGTGGGATACATCTCGAGGCAATTCAAAAAAAGTGAGTGGAAGAGTGAAAGCAACTTCCTCGATCGGCAGTCACTCTTAACAAGACAGGTATTGAAGTCACCCATGAGTATAATATGTTCGTAGCGGGTACGTAGATCAGCCAGAACCGACTCTAGTTGCTCAAAATAGTCAACTCTTAGGTGAGGACTGTAAAAAACTCCCAGTAGGGCCCTAGTGTGATGAAGAGTGACTTCCAAAAAAAGATATTCAGGAGAGTCCGCGCTAGTCACCGACTGTGCCACGATCTCGCAGTCAATGTCACATCGTAGATAAATCGCTACGCCACCTCCACCAACCATCCTCATACGACCGCCCTGGGATCCAATGGTGTAGGCTCGATCGTTACGAATGAGTCTAAAACCTGGTAAAGGGTACTGAGTAGATGGTAGTGAAGGTTTAAGCCATGTCTCCGAAATAAGGACTGCATGAATATTTTTGCTAGTGAAAGATGTCACGAGATCGTTATAATGACTAGCAAGGCTTTGCGCATTAATATGCACAACGTTAAAGTTTTTCGATAGAGATGAGAAAGCAACCTTCAGTCTTTCCTCAAGCGAGGGCATGTCATCCTCTGCATCCGAAAAAGCAGTTGCAGAGGACGACAAAGAGAAATATTCAGAATCCGAATCAGTGTTCAAAACATCCGACATTGAGCTGATATAATTATAGTTTATGTATAAATAATAGTGTTTACAAATATAATATAAATATAATATTATATAGTATAATGTAATATAGTATAATATAATATAATATAATATAATATAATATAATATAATATAATAGTATTTATGAAGACAAATTAACCTTTCCTTTTCAATCAGCTTTCGCCAGCAGCTATTACAGTAAAAGAAAAACAAATTTAAAACCACTAAACTTAATTATAAGAAAGACAATAGGTACCTAATTAAACCCGACAATAAAATAACGGCATTTACTGTGAGAAAAAAAAAAAAAAAGAAATAATTAAAAATAAAGAGATTTAAAGTAATTTGCAATAAATTAAAGAATTTTATAACTACACGCATTATCAATTCAAAAAAGTTTAACACAATGATCTTATAAAATATTCAACAATAACAGTTTCTTCCGTAAGGTACTTGCGTGAAACAGAACGTAACTAGTATAAAAAAATAAAATAAATGACATTAACTGTCAACAAGCAGAATTTTGAACTTTTAGAAGTTACGCAGATTGATCTATGGTTCGGAGTGTTAGCTGATACACGTGTTTGGAATTTGGTTATTTTAGGCGATTGTTCCACAGTCTCTGAGCTGTTTTATATTAGTGTATAGTTGTGTTTTATGTTTACCTGCTTGGGTAAGTGCTTAATAACTAACTAAACTCCCTCCCTTCCGTTGTTTACGTCGTAAACAATGGACAGGGTTCCTCCCGATCCCCCTGACCCTCCGGACAGGGATCTGTCTCCAGTGCCAATGGAGTTATCTCCTGCTGTCTTTACGCCTTATGCCACAAAACGACGTCTGGATATTGATCATGAGTCTCAACCAGAACCCAATAAAAAAGCTATAACGGATTCACTGCAACAACCGTCGTCCACACCCCCGGTTACAAGCCAATCCAGTGATCCCAAGGCAATTTACACTCACCCGTCGCTGACAGAAATGCCCAAACTGTATTCGGAACAGGATAAAGGTCCGTTTATTGTCCATGTTTCACGACAGGAGACAACTCCCTCGTCTGGTACTACTATCCGCCCCATAATCTTTGGTCAATTTTTAAACAAAAATAAAATTAGTAATGTTGTTTATGGTGGAATCAAAAAGGTTGGTCGGAACAGAATAGCTGTGGAATTTAAGACTGGTAAGGACGCCAACGAGTTTATCAACAATCATTTCCTACCTTTATATAAATATGAAGCTGTGATTCCGAACTACAATGTCACACGCTTAGGGCTCATCAGAGGTATCCCTACGGAGTTGACAATGGAGGAGCTAGTAGAGGCTATGGTTACACCTGACTATTGTGGTGTTGTGCTCAAAGCTAGAAGACTAAACCGCAAACAGATTGATAATGGAGTTACTACATGGGCCCCCACCCAAACGGTCGTACTGACATTTCAAGGTCAAAATCTACCCTCGAGAATTTTCCTCTATTACACGTCTATAGTAGTAGATGCTTACCAGTTGCCCACAATACAATGTAACAACTGCTGCCGTTTCGGGCACATTAAGACCCAATGCCGATCCAAGCCTAGATGTTACAGATGCGCCCAATCTCACCCCGGGGAGACTTGCTCAGTAGTGGAGGATAATGCTACTTGTTTGCATTGTTCAGGAACCCATTTCGCCACAAGCAGGAACTGCCTTGAGCACTCCCGGCAAAAATCTATCAAAATGCGTATGTCACAGGACAATATATCGTTTCAGGAAGCTGCTGCTCTCTTCCCAAATGTTAAAAGATCATATGCGGACACATCAAGGGTGTCCACTAGCATACCCACTACACTTTCACCACCCTTCCCAACACAATTGTCTCCCTCTACCCCGCTAACACAGTCTTACAGAAAAACAGTATTTCTGACACCTCGCCAATCAGGCCCTTTAGGGAAAAGTTACGACAGAGAAGCACACAACAATATAATTAGAGATTGTCCTTCTACTCTTCCTGATGGCTGTGCTTTAGGTAACCCCTCAAACACAACAGAGACCTCCCCTAATGATGACTGCCTTGACCTTCTATGGTTACTGGTCATTAACATTCTAAAAAAATTCAGTGATGTCCCACTACCGCCCAACGTTGCCCCAAAAATTTTACCTCTTTTAAATCTACTCACTAAAAATGGCTCTGAATATTGTTCAATGGAATAGTAACAGTCTAAAATCCAAAAAACATGAATTCCAACATATAATAAACACAATCTCTCCGTTAGTCCTTGCCATCTCGGAGACGTGGTTTCCCAGGGACTACATCTTCAATGTGCCCGGATTCTCGTGTCTCCGTGATGACAGGGATGATGGACATGGAGGGAGCGCACTTTTTGTTAATAAATCATTGCTCTTCTCCCAAATCCATCTCCCCTCACACAATAGAGATATACTTAACGCCGTAGCAGTAAGGATTGATGATATCTCTTTTGTGTCAATATATATTCCCCACCCTAATTTTCTTGTTTTGCAAGATCTTCGCTCCATTATATCAGTGCTCCCCTCCCCTATAGTTGTTATGGGCGATTTTAACGCGCACCATGAGTCCTGGGGATCTTATCGTTCAGATTCATTTGGCACCCTGCTTATTGACCTCCTGGATGAGCTGGATTTGTGCGTTATAAATAACGGCAGCCCCACAAGAAGGCCCAACCCAACTCAGAACCCATGCAGTGCAATAGACTTAACAATTTGTTCCCCGCAGTTGGCTTCTCTTTTAACATGGTGCACTCTCAAAAGTACATATGGAAGTGATCACTACCCCATTCTTATCTCTATGCCGGATAAAAGATTAAAAGTTCATTACACTCCCCCACTTTTAAAATTTAGATTAAATAAAGCTGACTGGTCATCTTTTTCGATGGAAATCAATAACAAAGTGGAGTCCCTCCCTGACGTGACGCCGGACAGTTGTCTTACGGCATACAGGGCATTCAAGGAAACCCTTTTAACGTCAGCACACACCAATATCCCTCAGAAACAAACAACGCGCAGAAGGATTTCACCTCCGTGGTGGGACGCTGATTGCACGGACGCCATCCGTAAAAGGAAGGAGGCAGAAAAGAAGTACAATGATCTAATGTCTCAGGAGAACTTTCTACACTACAAGCAGGTAGCAGCCCAATGTAGAAGGGTTCTGGCCCCAAAGAAAAAACATGGTTGGACAAATTTCTGTGAAAGCATGTCACCTCGTACTCCATCATCCGTAGTCTGGAGACAGATTAAAAGATTCCGCGGCTCTCTACGCCCTAAAGGAAACACCTCAAACGACCCCTCAGGTTGGATTCACTCATTTGCAGACAAGCTAGCACCCCCATCAGTCCCAAACAAGGACAATCTCCCATTGCATACTTTCACCTATATCTCGGCTTCTGAAGAACTTGATGGTCCTTTCTCTCTACTGGAATTGAATATGGTATTAACTGGGCTTAAGGATACTGCTCCGGGAATAGATGGCATCCCATATTCATTCCTCGTAAACTCAACGGAAAAAACAAAATTATATTATCTAAAATTAGTTAACACCTTCTTCGACGGGGGTATCATACCGGATGAGTGGAACAAGCAAATTATCATCCCTCTTCTTAAGCCCGGCAAAGATCCCCTCGACTGCAACTCGTACAGACCGATTGCCCTATCCTCTACCCTATTCAAAGTGATGGAACATATGATAAGGAATCGACTGGAATGGTTTTTAGAGAGGCACGGTCTATTGGCAAAAACTCAATTCGGGTTCAGAAAGGGATCCAGTACACTAGACAGCTTGAGTATCCTAACCACAGATATTCGTTTAGCATTTCAAAAAAAACAGTATGTCGTAGGCGTGTTCCTGGATATAGCAGCCGCCTACGATAACGTCCTTCTTCCGGTGCTCAGAAGTAAGCTACGACAGCTGAGTGTCCCTGAGAAGTTGGTTCGTTTTATTGTTAACTCGATTTCAGCCAGATCTATCGAAATTCGCTGCCATGGTACTTCTATTCCTCCCCTATCTGTCTGGAAAGGCCTCCCCCAGGGCTCCGTACTTAGTCCCCTGCTCTACAATGTTTACACGCTGGATCTGGAAATGACGGTTAACTCGTTCTGCCAGGTCCTGCAGTATGCTGACGATGTAGCCCTGTATGTACGATCAGAATCAGTCCAGGAAGCAACATCACGCCTCACTTCTGCCTTAACCTATCTGAGCGATTGGTTAGCCGAGCATGGCTTGTCATTGTCGGTTCCCAAGTGTTGTTGTGTTGTATTTTGTAGAAAAAGGAATATCCCATCCCCCCAGATTTTATGTCAGGGTGACTACATTCCCGTAGATACACATGTCAAATTCTTGGGCATGTTTTTAGACTCCAAACTAAGTGGGATTCAACACTTTAACTACATCAGCGGTAAATGTGAGAAAGGTGTTAACATTCTCCGTACCCTCGCGGGTATTTGGTGGGGTGCACATCCTTTTACCCAAAAACTGCTATATAACGCAATAGTCCGTAGCCATTTGGATTACGGCTCCTTCCTTTTGGATCCATGTAATAAATTACCTCTGGATAAAATAGTTAAAATACAATCTAAATGTCTTCGCATAATTTTGGGCGCTATGAAATCATCCCCGATTAATGGACTCCAAATCGAATGCGTGGATCCTCCCCTTTACCTTCGTAGGCAATTCCTTAGTGATCGATTTTTTATTAAAGCAGTGCAACATGCTTCTCACCCTCTTCTGGAACGGTTACAGATGTTGTCGCAGGCGACGAGGGAATCTGCTAATTATAAAACGCCGTGTGTGCTCCATAGTTTTAACAAATTCTGGAAACCTTCCCTGCCCATAGAGCAGTTCACTCGACTCCCAATATTTAACAATAATTTTAAATCACTAACATTTAAACCAGAGATCATCCTCAATTTTGGCATTAACAAAGATTCTCCTCACGCATCTAAACTGTTAAAAGAAAAATTAGCTACCAAATACGAAGGCTGGCTTCCGATTTACACGGATGCCTCTAAATTGCAGGAAGGTGGTGCTGTAGGATCAGCCGTATGGATACCTGCCTACAAAGTACTCCTTAACTACAAACTCCCACCGCTAACCTCTGTGTTTACCGGAGAAGCGGTCTCTCTCCTTGAGGCAATCCAGTTTGCTGAATCCCATAATTTAGGTAAAACCATTATTTTTAGTGACTCTCAAAGTTCCCTCCAGGCAATATTATCTAATCCGTTCCGCCTCAAAAACAAGTTCCCCATTATTTTGAAAATCCGAGAAGTATTGTACCGATGCCAACTTAAACTACTTAACATTATCCTGGCATGGATCCCAGGGCACTGCGGTATTCCCGGTAACGAGACTGCAGACTTATGTGCTAAACAGGCCATTACCAGTGGCTCCCCAACTTATGACAAAGTGTACCACCATGATCTTCTCACCCTGGCGCATGATCATCTACTGAGATCATGGCAGGTCGATTGGCAAAACACCAGAAATCGGGCAGGTAAATACTACTACGAGATTCAAAAATGTATCCCAAACAAACCCTGGTTTTTTAAACAAAAGCTGTTCAGTAAACAGGCCGTATCCATCATCTGTCGCCTAAGGCTTGGGCATGCATGCACACCCGTCCATCTTGCTAAAATTAGGATAAGGGATACCTCTCTGTGTGAGTGTGGCGTTGAGGATGGCACCACAGATCATGTTCTTTTTAACTGCCCTAAGCTGAACATTTCTCTTTACGATTTACTCCCTCAAGATGTCCCTCGTCCAACCAACATAAAGTGCATCCTCGAGATGTCCAAGCCCTCCCCTTTTAAAATTTTAAAAAAATTTTTGGCAATTAACCAATTAAAATTGTAAAATGTTTACCTTTTTCTGTTTTTTCCCTTTTTGTATTCTATCTAATTATTTATTTACTTTTAATTTCTTATATAACCCCTATCTAAAACTACACTGCTTGCATTAACTCATCATTAATATACCTATATCTTTTATTAACAACCCTGTTTTATTAGGCTATGCTTTGTGTTGTCCTGTGATGTTGCAACTGTGTGCTTTATTTTAGATAAACCCGCTTCGAGTCTCACAGACAGCAGTAAGGATCAAAATTATATTTGAAAACAAATCCACTCCTCCCGTGTAGAGGCTACCTACGACGTGACATTGGCGGAATTGTGAAAGTCACAAAACAAGCCACTAATAAAGAAGAAGAAGAAGAAGAAGAAGTTACGCATAAAAATAATAAAAGTAAAAGTGGGGTGAAATGAGAAAGTAATTTTGCTGGAAATTATTGAACCAAAAGAAATGCTAACAAGAAAACGAAGTACATTGCTTGCTACGCACTGGAGTCGACAATTCGACAATATTATTTGGATTTCGCAGCTGCAGATCTTGTGGGGCGAGTTTTACTTGGAGGCCGGTTGGAAACATCATTTGCTCTCGATAGCGGAGGATTAATTGAGTCACCAACAGCAGACCTTGAGGAGCTACAACCTGTGGCTGAGTTGGATGGATTTGACGGCGGCGTCGGTTTGCAGGTCGTGAAGTCCGATAACTCTGTCATATTTGTGACCTTCTTTTTCGTCCCATCGGAACAAACCACTACGACTTTGCCATTCATAGTCCAGCAGCCCTTGATGCCGAGTCTTTTACGGGCTTCCACAAAAACAGCATGCCTACTGGCAGTGAGGAATTCAGACAGAGTTATACCCGTGCCTTTCAAGCCACGTTTAGCAGCCCATACTCTCTGGCGCAGTTGATGGTCACAGAAACGTAAAAGTATTGGACGAGGCTTTCCCATGGCCACATTCCTCCCCAATCTGGAGCATACGGTTAGAGAAGGCTGAGATACTTCGCTTATACCTAAGTTGTGACAACAAATGTCTAGAGCTTTTCTCATTGTATTCTCATCTCTTACTTCAGGCACACCGTGCAAGAGCAAGGCATTCGAACGTGACCTCATGTCGAGATCATCTAAGGCCTGATAGATGAATTCCAGCTGTGATCTAAGACCTGAGACGGCCTTCCATATAAAAGATTTAAAAGTATGGAACTCACTGGAAACCACTGCTGAATCTTGTCTGGGAGATGCAAGTGAAGTCTCAAATAATTCCATTTTACTTGCAAAAAGGGCAGCCAGCTCGTCCATGTTCTTTCTCAGCATACTGATGTTGTCCATTGCTGGTTTTGTGTGACAAAACTTGTGTGTTAATTTATTCAACAGTGAAGTGGTTTAATGTGGTGAATGTTAGCTGGTGGCGAAACTGTCAATTACTATAA
>NW_020653820.1:0-34149 GCF_003589595.1 Hyposmocoma kahamanoa
TTGCAATAAAACGGCAATTTCATACTTTAACCCCTAATATTATGCCAGATTGTTTTCACTTATTGCGAGGCTTTTACTTAAGAGAAAAACGAAAGTGATAATAATAGATTTCAAAAGGATGTTCCCAATCTATAGTTATAGATACTAGGATTGACATAAAGTTGTTAAAACCATCAAATATTAATTAATTACTTTTTCGAATGCCGGAGTTCCGGAAGTGGTTTTACTGCATCGTAAGTCGAAGGTAGATTTTAAAGTAATTTTAATGCTGCCGTGTAACAAAATGCTGTAGATAACTGACCTTTTACTAAAGTTGAGAATAAAAAATTAACGAGATTGGTCATTCTCCGCGCCTCCCTAGATTCAGATACCGCACCGTGCCCCGAGTATTGACGATCACTATGACGGAACAGCAACAAGGCTGTCACCGAGGCACTCGCTAAGAACAACACGTTGATGTTTAAACTGTATAAATTTGTTTATTACGAACAAACGTAACAAATAAATTTAAATAGGCAGAATAGAAAAATATGATGGTTGTGAATTGTGCCATGTATATCTTTCAGTTAATGTAAAACGGTTTTCAGAAGAACGATTGCTTAGTAATCGGTATCGTTAGCAAATCATTGTCATAGTGCCACGGCTATTTATTCTGACTTAAATAACAATAATAAAGAGAGGAGTTTCTTTAATTAAAAAACTTTTTATTAGATTTCGAATTTTCCATACAATTTACATTTAGGAATTTAAAGTCACGATAAACAAGGAGCATATAGCTAGCTCCTTGTTTATCGTGTTTCGTTCGTATCGTTACGTATTTCGTTTCCTCCCGGCGTCATTCTAGCGTTGCTACCTTTTTCATAGATATCGACACCAACTATTTTTAATTAATTTATATATTTTATATTATATTACTTTATATTTTTACATAATAATAGGCTATATATGTTAATGCGAGTACTATCACTTGCTGAAATATGTCTACGTTTGTATATTACGTCACCTGTATTGTTCAAATCTGCACCAGCTTCTTTGGCGCCCATGGATTACTTTCAGGTTTCAATACACGGCGGCAGGTCCTCCGAATATGTCAATTTTGTGAATGTGCTTTGTATATGACAATGGTTTGCTAACGATACCGATTACTAAGCAATCGTTCTTCTGAAAACCGTTTTACATTAACTGAAAGATATACTCAACTCTAGATTAATTAGAGAACCGAAATTTCCAGACGAGCATGACAATTGTTTCAATTTTGTAAAGCTAATTATAATTTTGCAAGTATACAAAAGTGTAAGTAAACTCAAGAAAGCGAATTCGTCTAGATTTAACAACACATGTTTCGCCCCTAGAGTTTCACAATTAATGCTGTCAATAACAGAAAAATACTTAGGTACTTAAACTCGAAAAAAAGGTACTTAAAATCGTCATAATGTTAGGTAATTAGCAATAACTTATGTGCAAAATTAAAAATTTACCTATTTTTCCCGAATTTAAATATTGTATATTAGTTTCGGACTCTTTAGAGCTACCATTGTTCCATGAATACGTTAGCCTTGACCATGGGACTTGTAAAGAGCTCGAAACGCTGTTTTTGTTAATAAACAAAATTATAGACGATTTAGATTTGACAAAATTGTTTCATTTATTATTTATATTTAAATAGTTTCACAAATGCAATCCCGAAAGTCTAACGAGTCGATTAATATTATTTAAAATGTCTATTATTAATACAACCTTGTCATTTGTGTTCTCTTCATTATGTGTTCGGTTCTTACTAAGCCTCCGGATTAGATAAACTTTAATTCAAACCTATAAAAATGCATAAGTTTCTATAATGTGAAAAAATTCAGAAATTGTAAGGTAGTAACATGTATTTTCAGCAAAAGCCTTTTCTAAAATTTCTGAAAGGGCTGGAAATATATCGTTGAATATATTACAGCTGCTGCTGAATACCGCAGTACCAATATAAGTGGCTTTATTATTTTGTTTTTCATGCATGTAAAATCATATGGAAAACTTGATGAAAGCTTCTTTTCAAAAAAGTTACATAATGGTTAATATAAATGTACTAAATTGTCGTACTAGAGGAGTTCCTGCCCCAGCAGTCAGACATTATCTTCTTCTATAATAGATGTTCTTCGCCAGTTTCTTTTTCTTAAATTTTCTAGATATATTCTCAAAAATACAGTTATTGAAAATGTTTACAATTTGGTCTAATATTAGAGCAAGTCGTGTAAACAGTTAATGTTGTTAATGTAAATTGTTAATAATAGCAAACCATCGCTCGTAGTTACCATTAATCACTCAGTGCAAATATTGTACGAAAGTTACATTAATTTATATAGTTTTAAATATAAAATCACACTGGATCATCGCGGCTAGTTTGTGCAGTTCTTTATTGCACAATTTTCAATCGTCGTCGCTTACATTTGCTTGATTTGCATTTACTTCAGGCTTCTACACTTTAATCTAACTGCCTCTGTGGCCGAATGGTTACTATGCCGGACTGCCACGCAGAGGTCCCAGGTTAGATTCCCGGGCCGGGAGAAATATTTGTATGGCCCACATTTATTTCTCTCGTGAGTTTGGGTGTAATTTGTGGTTGTCTATGTGTGTACCCATGGCACCCGCGACACAGGGTTTCCCTTGTATGGCGCTATGTTGAGTTTGTGCGTTATGCATTATTATTATTATAATCTATTACACATAGACCTAACCTGAAATGTCTCATACACACATTCCTTCTCAGAGGAAGTATTACCTTGCCGAATACGAAATGTCATATGCATTCACAGCGTTTAGTAGACTTTACCGGATATGATATTATTGTGATAGCGACGCGAATGTTCTCATAACTTGGATTTCACCACTTTTCCACTACTCCATCATACTATGAATAACAACATTCCTGCCGAACTATTGGTAACATTATCACGTACGTAATATAGTGTCGATGAACTAGCGATCATTTTCCTATCGACGAACTCAGGTTTTAGTAACAAGCGTGAAGTGAATAGGTATATTATAAGTAGTAGGCAAGGCGGCTGGGAGCAATCTCTTAATTATCAATTGTATTCACTTAAACTTTTTACCATATAATTCACAAAACATGACTAGCAAGGAGACTATTCTTAATTTGTTAGGTATAAATGTTTCTAATTGCGACATCTCCCCTTTTTTCTATATATACGACAACTCCACGCACCGCTCCATTTCTATTCCACGAAGAACAATCACATTGTTCAAGCTTCGTAAATGAATCGAAAGAAAGTTGTAAGTAGTGCAACCGGAAAAAATTTCGTTATTCACTGATAAAAGGGGATACTTTAGACAAAGGCTGTTGCAAATATCAGTAACTGCATCATCGGATAATCTACACAAAGTCTGCATCCGCTTCCGCATCAATCACAACGATTAAGCTAGGCATATTGATTGTTTTCATGAAGATTGATTCTTTTGTTAATAAATGTCACAAAATCATTGAAATAAAATTTTATTACAATACCAAAGAAAATAGAAAGCAATTTCATGTAGATAGATTTAATGCAGTCGTTCAGTACATTTCACGCGTTTTTTTAAATACTTAAAATCAGCATCCGCTGTTGTTAGGGTCAAAAAATCTGCATCAGCAACAACCCTGCTTTAGACGACCGACGACGGCACTATTTGCGATTGTCTGAGTCTACTCAGCGTCTCCGACCACGTCATTAATAAGAAAAGCGGTCCTTGGAGTAAAGCTAAGTATGCTGGGGACTACACAATCCATAAACGTCAACAGAGCTAGATCAAATAAGTACATATTTAAGAACAAGGCCGTCAAGTACGTAAAGGATAGTGATTGCTCGGGGCAGTTGTATTTCAGATACAATATTTTAAGATGCCGCTGTTGGCCAGACCCTACAGGTCAGGCCAAAAGTGGTGATTAAATTAACGAAAGATTTTGATCACGCCAACTGTATTTCTTAGTATTCCGAATTTTTATGTATACGTAAGCGAAATCATAACTTAAATGTTCTGCCAACAACAATCACAGCGTAGGTATTTAGACTGACCATAGATGATACTAATGCAACGCGCATGATACTATATGGTGGTACTATAGACTTAATATGGCTCCTAAGTAGTAGTGTCAATGCAACACGAGCAGCGACGTGAATCACCGATTTAAATAAATATCGCTTGACATGACTCATGCACAAGCTAGCCAGAGCTGTAATAACTTTGCATTGACTCGCCAATTATGCGAATCGATTTCTTCTCATGTGGTGAAAAAACACTAAGTAAACGTGCTGCTTGCTATACAGAGTCTATCGTTTGTCATACATCCTAATAGAGTTAACGAAGTTTACTTACTATGAAATGCAAATGTGCATTGCCAATTTGTAAATGCGATTACTAAAGTCAGTGGCGAGGCGTCCATATAACTCGATTCCCACCGGCTTGCCTAAAACTTCAATACGTAATTATGGTACTCAATTTAAGCGTAGAATAACTTAATCAGTGAAATGAAGGGTGCTATATTATAAGCTTGTGTGCTAATAAGTGTTTTGCTTAAGTGTCACAAGGCGCCTTTTTAACGGCAAAAGAAGTTTTTTGTAAATGTAGGTGTTTTTTGTTCTGGGTCGGCTTTACTAACGACTATTTTCACGCCTCGACTATGCTAAAGATGGACATAGTATTCCTAAAGGCTATGCTTTCGTAAATATATTATGTGCTAACACCCAGACAATATACAAAAGTTAGTTTTCTACATTGACCCGATCGGGGTTCGAACCCGGACGTCAGAGATGGCGACACCGTGTATACTAGTGTGCAAGCCACTCAACCACAGAAGTCGTCATATTTGCTAATAGTATATTCCCCACGTTCTGTTTATTTTGGATGCTGGATGGATTCTGGTCAGTGGAAAATCTGGAGCTGAATATTGCTCAGAGTATTAGTTGTACACATTCGTCGATAATGATTCGGGACATATATGTATGTATGTTGTTGATCACCGGCTAAAATGAGGTTCGGGCCTTATTTCGGTTGTTACACCCTGCTGTATCATAGTACACAACAGTATGTTCTTGTGCCTCTAAATAAGCAATTTCTTTGCAAAACCTTAGTATAAGTTAACAATTTTATTATAATATTTATTACATTTTTTACCAAATGTACGACAAATTTTTGAAATAGAAGTAAGTTGAATCTACTGGCTGTTTGACTTTTTTCAAATTATACAAGAATTGTATTTTTTGCTGTTGGGCCATGAATTAATAAATGTAATATGACGCGGACGTGGCGTAGTCGCGACGTGAAATTTACAAAATATATGAAAACCCGTAATAATGAAATTCTCGTACTAATGAATTTTCACCAGCTGCTATAATATAATATTTATTAATAGTGGCATTACTAGGTATCAAAGTGTAACCTGACTGACATATGCCGTGATTTTTTATTTTTATTATATAAGTTTGAAGCAATAGGTACCGGTAATTTACTGAAAGTGCCCCACTGGGACTCGGCTGTTCACAATCACCCGAACAAGTTGTCACTATTTTGACGAAAGCGGCGGTAAACATCTCACTCTCACGATATGACCAAATGGTCGAACTAATATTTAATATAGGAATTAGCACTAGGTAGGTATATGCTGACAAACACGAAATTAACCATTAGTTACTATGGCTACTGTATAGACTCTAATGAACGTAACAGCCTAGATAAGTTGGTCGATTTATACAATGGTATCATGTGCCTAGAATATTTAGCGGCAATATAATTATGATGTGTGGAGCATACAATGTGACTTGAATATTGCTCTGACGACGCATGTTCCAGCGTTAACGTAACGTAAACAAAACAGTGTAAATATTGACAAGGCTGCAGCGTATAATAGTGTTTACAATGTGACTCTATCAGCTATCATTTGAGAGCACATTTTTTGTGATTTCATTTCATCGATGCGAGGCGAAAACTCACCATTACATTATAGAAGACCATTATACAAGGTCAATCTTAAAAAGCGCCCAAACTCAAATGGAATGTGCGTAACCGTTATTCCGTGTAAAGGATAGTTTCATTAAATTTACATCTGACTGACAGGTTTTTGTTGTCTGCTTTAAGGGATTAGATCCGATTGAATGCGATAGGTATTCATAAGATAACAAGATTTAATACTTTGTTGCTTTTATTCTTTCCAAATAATTTCTTTTCTTTTCTGCGCACGCTTACATCGAAGTTACTCAATAACCACACTGTTTTACCATTTACACATCGAAATCCTCAAATTTCGTTATTACAGCCTCCTACGCGTCCGCGCTGAAAGTGGGTTAGGATGGCACAGAATATAAAGATGACACTAATGGGACGCTGACATCATACTCGAGCCTCACGGGGATATGTAATGTAACCTGGACTGATTACATGAATTCAAGACAATGTTTACACAACTAGCCTTTAGTACTTACAACGATGAAATCACGGTGTGTCTGTAGTTCATATTATACTGACGTTCAATCTCAACGCGCCTAATGCAACTTTTTCCTCTAACAGTATCCTGAACCCTAGAGCAAAACGTTAAACGTGAGCAAAACTCAATGGTTTCGAATCAGTAGTTGAATAACACTCACATTTGTAAAATGAAGTTATATTCCTGAGACTTTCTTACAAATATTTTGTAGAAGAAGATAGCAAAAGTTTGTCGAAATCTGTAGATACAGACTTATCTTAAAAAAGACGGCACGTGCTGTTACGATAAATTGCAGCAACGCTGTATACAATTTGATTAATAAACAACTGGAAAAGTAATTTATAATCCAAAATTTGGTTTAGTAAGTTTAAAAACACTTTAAAAACTTCATTTGCAAAGTTGACAATTTGTTTTTACTTTTTAACAGAAGTTTATTTGGGTAATGAAACTATTTTTTCCGTTTTGAGTTTTACATGGAACTTTACAGATCCCATGGTCACTATGGCTGACTATGGGACTCGTAAAGAGCTCAAAACGAACGTTTAAAAATAAAATTTAGATTAGATTAGAAAAAATATGAATAGCGACATGTCTCGCCAGGACTGGTAGCTGTAAAGGTACTAACTGGGTGATAAATCTGTTAAAGATTTCTCATAGATGGCGCTACGACTAAAAAGTCATTGAAAGACCAAGTACAAAGACACGACGCAAGCACATAGAAAAATTCGTGAGGTCCGTTGGTTCGTTCCGTGGCTTAGTTGGTATAGCGTCTGGCACGGTATGCAAGAAGACGTCGGTTCGAATCCGACCGGATTGAAGGAATTTTTTCTGAGTGTTCGATCTTTGTATTAATAATTATAACAAACTAGTGGAGTAATTTCATAAAAAAATAATTGAATATCAATTCAATAAAAATTTAATTAGAAAAAATAGTTTAATTTTCTATATGTTACAATCACGAAAACCTAATAACTCGACACGTCGAGTTATATAGTAGGAACTAAAAACCTCTCACTGTTTCAAAGGCGGTGTAAGTTAAACTTTGTTAAGTTGAGTGATTAATTTATATACGGTTCTAGTCTCTAATATCGCCTTGTGAGTTGTGTTGGAACTCATTCGGCACTATCTAAAATAGTTACAATTGTTATCGTCACATTCTTTTGCGATTATCAACGACATTGTTATGCAAGGTACGTGGATATATTTGTGTATATAATTTTTTCTATTCAACGTCAACGCTATAAATACTTTTTTCTGTGAACTGTTGCAGCAGAGTTATTGTTACGATAATGGCAAATATCAATTCATATTTCATATACATATATTATGTATTATACCTAATTACCGTTGCGTGACATTAGGCTCAACTCACACTGGCGCAGAGTCGAAGCGTCGCGACGCGCCATGTTTTTCGCCCATAGCATATTCATCTATATTTTCCAATTATTAAGGTACAAATTTGTGTTTTGCACGCGTCGACGTTTGGTAGCATTCGAGCGGCTTAACGCGTCGCTTGGTCGCCGTGAGGCGTTAGACGCCGACCAAACATTGATTCCGGCGCACTAATGCGCACTAATGTGGAGTTGAAAAACAGGACGCGACGCGACGCTTCGACTCTGCGCCAGTGTGAGTTAAGCCTAAGGACACATTTGACTTAAAATCAACCGCGAAAACTTTTCCGAAAATCCATTGTCGTATTGGGGCCCTGTTTTCGCATTAAATACAGTCAGGGACCTCGTTTGACGTTGCGGCCTCAATAAACACCATAATCTAAGGCATGACCAAAAAGTGCACGTTCTGTCATAATGCAGGCGAGAAAAATTTGCCTCGAATTTGCACTACCTTTCCCAATTAATGAGCTAATATACGACCATAATTCGATGTTGCCCTTAGAAACATTAATATCGACGTGATGTGAAATCAGAAACGTACTTCGATTTTCGTTTCTATTCTTTATTACATAGGACGCACTATAAGTATCCGGATCTGGCCACTTACATAAACAATATTTAAAAAGTAATTACAACATTTGAAAATGGAACTCTTTGGTTGTAGAATATAGTTTGTTTCATCTGGCTGTCACTTTTTACATTGTGGTGTCATTTTAGAAATTGGTTGTCTACAGCACCATGGATTTAACTCGTGAAAATTTTCGTAGTATGATTTTCTACGACTTGAAGCGTAATTTAACAGCTCAGTGGAGCTACGATCGGCTTCAAACTGCTTTTGGCGATGAAGCACCATGCAAGACGACTATTTATAACTGGTTTGCAGAATTCAAACGTGGTCGTGTCAATGTCAGTGACGAATTTCGTGATGGTCGCCCGTCCACTGCTGTGAACAACAAAATCATCGATGCTGTACGCCGTATGATCAAAACAGACATGCATTGGACATACCAAGAGATTCAGCCATCTGTAGGCATAGGCATGAGTCAAATACAATCAATACTACACAAACATTTGGGTGTGAAAAAGCTGTACTCTCGGTGGATCCCACGCAATTTGACGTAAGGCTCAAAAACCGGATCGCGTCACTTGGTACAATGCCATGCTTACCAGATTCAACGAAGAGGCGTCAAATTTGGTGTGGGATAGTAACAGGTGATAAAATATGGACTCATATTTACGATTCCAAAACAAAGCAGCAATCGAGCGTATGGATCTTTCGAGATGAGCCGAAACCAACCCCAAAGTGGCGCGCGTGCAAAGTGCCTCTAAGCGGATGATTGCTTCTTTTTTTTTATAAAACTGGACACGTGGCTACAGTAGCCAGTAGCTTTGAAGAATAGTTGTACCGTGAATAGTGATTGGTACACGACCATTTGTTTGCCGGATGTTATTGACAAAATCCGTAAAAATAACCGTAAACGCCGTATCATCTCGCACCACTATAAAGCCAGTTCTCACACGGTCAGACAGATAAATGAATTTTGAAGGTGAACAACGTTGACCTTATGAGCCATCACGCGTTCAGTCCCGACCTGGCACCTTGAGACTTTTATTTATTTCCAAAAATTAAGAATCAGTTACGCGGTCAACGATTTTCATCACCTGAATAGGCTGCCGAAGAGTATGAAAAATATGTTTCAGAGATTGTCACGGAGGAGTGGCATAAATATTTTCAAAATTGGTTCAGTCGTATGAAAAAGTGCATTAACGCTTACGGAGAATATTTTGAGAAATAATAAATTCATTTCTGACCATTTATAGTATTTTTTTCTTATTAATTCCGGAAACTTATAGTGCGCCTCACGTATTAAAATATCAACCCAGCCTGATATAACAACAAAAAAACATCGAAGGATCCAGCACCTAGATAGTGCACAGGCAAAACAGTCATAAAAAGATACCTCCTAGAAAGATACTCTATGTCCCGACAAACTGCTGTTTATAAATATTTTGTTGCGATGCGGGCAAGGAGGCGCGGGCAAATGTATGAATCCAATATCCGACTGCTCATGTCTCACTACGCACTGGTTGTTTAACAAATTAAGGAGACCACCACTTAAAATTGACACACGCTGACGTCAGGCGCTTGATTTGTACAATCAACTAGGCTACTGTGAGCCATATAGGTACCGTTTCTTCAGCGGATCCTACCGGCTCGATAAGAAAGTATTACGCCTTTACAACTCGTCATGACAGTGAAATCATTGCGTTGCAATTTGTCTCTGAAATTGATTTCATTTTTAAATAATACACGCAAAGTTTTTTATTTGTGCCTAATATATTTTGTTGGGCTGCCCTACTCAAGCGAATATTTTCATGAACGGCTGTCAGAATATCGACAATATACAATCGGTGATCACTACTTTGATACCATTGACAGTTCTACTAGGTCTTTATCTTTTTGTAATGGTAGTCAACCTCAGAGACCTCGTAAGCGATCAGCAATCAATATATTTTGCACCTAATTGAGCAGCTACAGCTTTAATTTTATTTGTACAGTCGCAGTATTTTGAACCCATTTAAAATAACCGTCTATATTTTTAAAGTTTATTTACCGTTTAAAGACTGTTTTTAGTAATATTCATTTTGTGTTTTTCGTGCTATTGCTTTATTGATATTAATTATTTAGATTGTTCCTACTTGGTTTTGCAAAATCTCCAAGAGCTTAGCTTTGTTGGCAACGCATTAAACAACTGGGCAACTGGGCAAGTAGAGGAATTGATATTCAGTTCACTAGCATTTTGCAGTGACTATACCTAATTCATTTGCTTGATTTGTTCAAATAAGCTTGTAAGTTCGGGTAGGCTGAACCTGTCTCATTTTCAGAAACTTGAATATATGTCACAACAGTCTTACTTGCTCGTCCATGAAATTTAGTGAGAAGATGTAGGTAGAAAAATACAAAAATGAAATTTAAAATGACAAAATAATTTATTTCCTGAAAAAAAGAAACACCATTGAATGGAGTGTAGTTGGATACGTTCTTCAAAATGCAACTAAAAGAAACTCGCTGGCAAAGTATGTGTACCTAGTATCGTTGCAATAACTACCCACTTTGAACTAGGTACCCCCGTAGGTAGGCCGAACGGTTACCATGCTGGTCTGCCACACATAGTTCCCTGGTTCGATTCCCGGGCCGAGAGAAATATTTGCATGCACTTTATTTATTTTTCTCGTGAGTTTGGGCGTAATTTGTGGCTATCTATGTGCGTGTCCATGGCATGGTTTCCTTAGTGCGGGGCTATGAGTGTGTGCGTTAAAACAAAAATTATAAATAAAAAAAGGGTGAAAGCAATGAACATTGTAACGGCTGTTGCAAAATATATTTTTTTGATAAACAACAAATTTTATTTTTATAAAATATCATATAATTAATCATTCTTCAACTCTTGATGTCTTATTTCGCGCACCTAACTTGGAATATTCCTCATGTCTCGCTGCCAATACCAGCAGCGACATGAGCAATATTCTTAGAAGCGTGGAGAACGCGTGGAAAATCGATGGTCAGAAGGAAATATGCAAAGTTCACTACGACAGACGACGGTCCCACTGCTCAACGCTGTCTTTTTATTAAAATATCTGAAAACCGGACACCATTTTGCATAAAAATATGTGAAAATATGCTCTATAAGCTCATGTGACATACATGTGACCCTAAAATACTCATTTTGATAAAGTATGTTTAAATTCTATAATAAAAATAACTGACTACAGATTCCGAATAACAGCGTAAAATAATTAAAATTCAATTTTTTGGAAAAATAAATTAAAATTTCATATTATAATTTCGAACATTTAACATTTTTGTAATTAATCGGTATACAAAACAAGCCTGACTTTGTTTCTACCGCTAGATATAGGTAGAAATATAAATAACATTATTACACCTATAGAATATAATTTCATTTTCACGTCTTTCATTGTATGTATAATTGAAATTCAAATTAATTGCACTGGATGGGAGCTGTTCCTTTCACAGACCCAGAGAGCTATGAGGTTACAATTAGTGATCGCATATTCAGATGATTATTTAAGATTCGGTTGCTTGCCAACGCTTTTGTATCGAAAAAATCCCGCGACACCGGGATTGACATGATTATTGAGTAAAAAACTGAATGACAATAAACTTTTGAAATTGTATGTAACATTTGAATAACTTTTATCATACATAGAAAGTAAAAATGTAGAAGCTTCGGACATCAAGAAAAAAATATTTGTTTTAATATTTTTTATCAAAAACATCGTTAAGGTTTAAATTTGACACTTCTAGCTATTCATAGTACTAAGATCCAGTTGTCATGTTCCTGGTTTTCTTCACACCTTGTTAGGTCGACCTGTAGTGAGCCAAAATCTTTTCTATTTTAAATATAAAAATTGTAACATGTTCCGGTTTTTTAACTGCCTATGTGGCCGAACGCTGGCTTCCACGCATGTACCGGGTCCGATTCCCGGGCCGGGAGAAATATTTATATGACCTACATTATTTCTCGTGAGTTTGGGTGTAATTCATGACTGTCCTATGTATGTGCCCACTGTCCATAGCCCGCGATACAGGGTTTCCCTAGTGCGGAGCTATGAGTATGTGCGTTATTATTAGATATCATTATTATTAAAAAAAAAGAAAAAATATATTTTCAGAACCCGCTTCCATATTTTGGCAGCCAGACGCGGGAAAAAGTATTCGAATATCCGACCACTAGTTATATAATAGATTAGCTTAAGGACTATTTACCAAACCAGGAACTTACGTTTCCAATTTTCTAATTGCCTTTTATAATACATATTGTATATCGTGGTACATAAGACAGTTATGAACGAGACGTAGAAAAAGGTAAAATATGAAATCACCGAAATAACTATAAAATTTAATTCTGATAAAAAAGACATTAAAATATTATAAAACATCATAGGTCTGAATAAATCTAAAATAGGTCCTTAGTCTGTGGCTAAAACGACGCAAGCTTGAGATAAAACTTTATCAGATAGACGAAGCACTGGCATAAATGTCGAAGAAAAATTAATAGCTGAATGGTATTATACTTAAAAAAGAGGAGTAGCCTAAAGATTTATTTTTCGCGAGAATAAACTGTGAACAATGTTCTTTCTAATATCATTGACTATGAATGAGAACACGGCTAAAAGACACAAGCAAGACTTTGATTATGTTTATTTTGTGACACACGCACACACACATCCTCTTGGAAGGAATGTATAGGTACTATTATACTTATCTATGATATGAATCCATATCTCATATACAGCACAAAACAGATAAAAATTAAATATACAGGTAAGGTTTAAAAATGAACAATGTTCTTTATAATATCATTGATAATTGATATAACATAGTTGAAAAGACAAGCAAGATTTTTGATGACGTTTATATTATGATACACATACAAAATCCTCTTGGAATGATAATCTCCTACAATACTTATCTATGATATGTACCCATAACTCGGCACAGATAAAAATAAAATATATACATAAGACTTTAAAATCACAATCCGTTAAACTGACCCGGTTGTAAATAATCTGACTGAATCTCCGATATCCATAGCCCGAAAGTTAATACCGTGAGCTAAAAGACAAGAAACAAAAAAACATCTATGACGAGATAATGTGTGAGGTAACATATTCGTGTGGTATGAATAGGTAATCGATATGTGTGTAGGTATCAATTTTTACATTTAAGTCGATATATGACAAAAACATTCTATGTATTTTCTTTCTCAAAGGGACTTTGTGGAGATTTCTAAATAAAAAAAGTGTTTTTATTGTCAGATTTTCACTAAATTCAAATCCATATTGCTCGGAAATTGAATCACTAATTTTAAGATGTAATCGTACCCATCAAAACAGAACCACTTTTACTGGGAAGATCCTATGAAACTGCAAGTAAAATAAAAATACTTTTCCTATATATTGAACATTTTTATATTCAACAGCTGTTTTTGTTTTGTTATTTATTCAGTGAATAGTCATAAAACTCTAAAAATCTATGTTACACAATTTTGTTATTAAGTAGCCTCTGTTATATATCGATTGTCTATGTGTAGTTTGTTTGGGTTTCTAGTGTAATCGGCTCAAGTGCATTCCTTCCCCTACTCGTTTTAGCTAATCGCCTTAACATGGCACAGTAAATCAGGACCAATCCAGGCCGACCCCTGTTATTAACTTAACAACGGCCGCCAGCGACAATGGACCCGTATTTTTTAATAATGGGTGCGCGACCGTGTAAGGATTCTTAGAGGACCTGCATAAAAAGTCGACAAAGCTTAGGTGGACGTGACCTATCTGTTTTTTGTTCATGTTACGTGCATGACTAGGTAAAAAACAGTCTTTGTTTCTCAGTCTTGCATGAGATATTTTGCGATCCTAACTTTGCAAATCTTGATTGCAAATGATGATTTGATCCTGCTCTTTCGAATCACTTTTTTTTAGTAAAAATGAAGTTAAGTATTAATCAAACAATATCAAGTCGATGCATAAATACATAAATAGTTGCAGAAATAAACAAACATAGACAGATGCCGAAGTCTTATAAAATACAGCTTCAGTTTATGGCAGGAAGAGAAATAACAAGTGCTTCATATTGCATCATTTCAGTAAGTAGGCATTTAGTGGAATGCAAAGACAAATACACGCATCAATTGACTAATTAAATAATTATTATAGCTTTAGTTAGCTACGCACTAACGATGGCGCCTCTGTTGTGCAGTTTGCCGTTAGTGTGGACACAGCTTGATGTAACGCTCATTAGCTCTGTTGAGTCTACGTTTATAAACCTTTGAGATATATATTTACAAGATATATTAAAATGGTACCATAAACTGTTATGATTAAGTAGTTCATATGTTTGCAGATATATGTATGTGTCGATAACTAAACTTCAATTCTAATACGACGTTTGTACTTATATCACTTCTAATTTTAAGGCCTGCAGATATTTTTTGTTTAAACGGGCTTTATGTTTGAATTCAATCGATAACATGAGCAAAGCGCATTGATAGCAGGAGGAATGACCTTGTATCATGAGAACTGCGTGCTTCGACCGATTGATGACGAATCAGCCACGGAAGACGTGCACTGACATCTCAGCTCGTTAAACCGGAATGATAACCATGCTATAAATACACTACACCAACAACCAAGCATTGCGCCCACGGAACAAAGTTATAATTAAATTTTTCCCCCATTCAAGAATGTTAGGTATCACTCTGTTTCATCTACTATCGTTTGTACCACCAAAGACGTGTTCACATCTGCCATGTGAAGCAAATTCAAGAAAACCTTATGATATTGACTGATTTGACCTTATGATACAAATTACGAAAACAGTATAATCAATACAAAAAAATATCACCAGAACTCCAAAACACTATAGTGACCTGCGTCTAAATACCCTGAAAATAGTAAATGTTTAGTCGTCCTTCCTCTCCCGTAATCAATAGTTCGCGAGCATCCGTCCCTGTGCACTTTGAACGTAAACTGGTCGTAGATCTCGCTGACGCAGTGCAGCTCGACGTGGCCAGCATACTCGCCGTCTCGTAACATAAGGTTTCTGTAATCGGACCCGTTTCGTATATATGTGCCGTAAGAACGATCTCCGATAATGAAGTCTTTGTATCTGTGCCAGTTGTCGACCACGCGCTCCACTACCCTCGTGCGCACTTCCCGATGCCGATCTTGCGTGCCGTACACACAGTATGACACCGACCTGAACAGACAGTTGCCGTCACCGCGTATGGGTATCACTCGTCGAGCCATAGACATCCGCCGCCTGCTCTTCGTTTTCCGACGTCTCCGCGGTTTTCTGCATGCGGTTTTGCTATATCGACACATCGATCACGAGAACATCACTATTCTGTCATATTAGCAACACATTACGAATATTGATAATTTTATCACTTGAAGCTGGCGCACTACTAATTTGTCAGTGTTCACCCGATTGGGCGAAGAATGACTTCCAATCGAGTCCGCAGTAATAGGAATTTCATACAATTGTAATGACTAGACCCTACATGAAATTTTACATAGAAATACTGATATATTTGACGCATTTTTGACACCATTAGGGACCATAAACTGCATAGAATTTATTTTATTATGTAGTATATAAATATTAGACTATTATTTTCGTGCAGACTATTTGTTAATGTTTATATGTATACGAACTTTTTCACATACAATGTCTATTCGAACTTTTAGATCAATTGTTAAATGCTTTTATATTTTATACGAAAATGCACCAAATGCACCATTCCGTCAATGAAATTCGGTTCATTTTTGTGAATTGTATTGTTCATAGATTTGTACACACATCTTAATGAACGTTTATTACTTTAAGACTGATTTGATCACTAAAATTAATAACTAAAATTTTATAACATGCGCTTTTGTAAGTTACAACAATGAACAGATGAAAGGGAGAAGTGACTGATGTTGGAAAATTAATAGCCCCCATAGGATTTATGATAATAGTCAGTTCCACAGACATATATCTATATAGACGCCGCAAGTGTACCTACTTCGCGTGCCCAAAGTAAGTGAAATTCACTTACTTGCCGCTGCTACACTTCAGGACGCGCTCGTCCGTTATCGTAGATAAACACCACAACAATGCATAATTGTTCCATTATAAACTGCAAAAGCACCAACTGTGGGTAAACGGGTACACAGGGACGTTTCCTTCCTCGGGCAAGTGATTTTGTAATCAGAAGATGCATAATTTATTTTAAAAACAATTATTTTGATTTTGTATGAATTTAGAGAAAACAAATATGCAACTCAGTGTATGCCTCATGTTTGTAATACATTGCGGATTTTACTTGGTGCGATATATTGGTGATCCTTTGTTAATACGCCATGAATATCGAACGAACGCACTTCTGCATAATGCATTCAGTTTCTGTAGTACGGCCGCTTGTATATTTTTATGACCAAATTTAACATTTAGTGATTTATACGTTAGGCAACACTGTTCTCGATTCTGATCGATTTTGAAAACAAAGGGACGAAAATTGTTATGACCTTAGCAATATTATAAAAATATTCTATAACTCTTTTGTTATAGTGTTTAGTAACGTTTCGTTTTTATTTTCAGTTTTGTAGTATTTATTATCAGTAGTATCTGTAATATCGATAACTTTTGCAGCACGTTGCCTCGATTGTCCGAATATAGTGGGCAAATAATTACTTATTAATTATTACTATTATTTAATTATTTCGAGTAATACAAAAAATATATATAATGCAAAGAATTAACAGTGCGCTGTCTTTACAAAAAGCTGGAGTTGGTCATACGTATGAGTTCGTTGCTTTCGAGGACGAAGGTGGTCTGGTTTATCCCACCTAAGATGCTATCCAAATATGCAGAGTAGCAGAGTTAGAAATCCGAGAAATAATAAACGAATAAGAAAAATTTCACACGAGGCCATCATTAAGTAAACCGCTACTGATTAATAAGATGTTACCATATTTTGTCAGTAGTAACATTTTCATTTGTCTTGCCATTCATCAATTTGGTCAATTGCCAACAGAAAACCATCTAGTACAATTAATTAAGACAGTCGCAAGTTCATATATTGAGTTGCATTTTCATTATTTAAGTTAATCGATAAGATCTTCTATTACACAAAGATGTTATATAATGAGCTCATTTTACTGGAAGGACAATAATTTTAATATTTGAAGTCGAAAAGTAATGTCAGAATTTTTTTGAAAGTAAAATAAAGGACTAAACTATCTTATTCTAGTATTTTTCTACTATATTAGTGTTACGACTACTTGTAATCAACAAATATTTGAACAAAAATTATTCTATTTAGAATCGATTAATCGAATACGCGTGTTTACGCTAATTCCGTTCAATCAATCGTTTGAAAAACACTTAGTTGGCGCTTCTACGCTTCAGAACAAGGACGAAGGTGGTCTAGTTTATCCCGCAAAAGATGCTATCCAAATATGCAGAGTAGCAGAGTTAGAAATCCGAGAAATCATGATCAAATCACAAAAACTTTACACGAGGCCCGACATTAAGTAAAACTTAAGTTACTTTAGTAAGATTTTAGATATTTTATCAGCAGTAACATTTTCAGTTGTCTTGCCATTCACCAATTTGATCAATCACAGGCGGAAAACCATCTAGTAAATTTAATTAAGGCAGTTACAAGTACATATATTTACGTGCGTTTTCATTATTTAAGTCAATCGATCGATAAGATCTTCTATTACAAAAAGACAGTTATATAATAAGCTTATAATATTTCAAGGACAATAATTTTAATATTTGAAGTTGATTAAAAATTGAAGTTTAAATTATTAAGTAATCATATTTTGGTATTTTTCTACTGTATTAATATTTCACTACTACTCGTAATCAACGATTACATGAATCGATTAATTGAATGGAATACGTGTATTCCGTTCAATCAATCGATTTAACGCGGTAGGAGGTTTCCCATCACTAAATAGTTCTTGTGACGTCATAGTGGATACATAAAATGTGCCACGCTCGGTTTTCATACAAATTGCTGTACTTGCGGCGTATATCTAGATATATGTCTGTGGTCAGTTCTGATTCATATGTCTGGGTCGCTTTGAATGAAACTGCTGAGTATAGGATTTGTTGGATAATATAGTAATAATAATGTATCCAAGGTACTGAACAAAGACGGCTACATAAACTAATACCAATAAGTAAAATGAAAAACCCAAAGACTTAAGTATAGATGTCGTTGAAGGAACCCATATCTCCTGTCTACTGTTAGGAGGGTTTAGCCATCATAGTCCGCTACGTCGCATTGTTCTACATTATTGGTACAACACCTATGTGCCTGTAGGTAAGTCAATTAGTTTTAATAAGTGTGTGTGTTTTACTTCCGATTTCTTACTATGACGCATTATATGATCTGTTAAATTAATGGCTTAAATTGGGGCACACTTTCCTTTTATACTATTACATCGGGTTAGTGGTGAAGTAAAACAAAGTGAAAAATCTGCCTGAAAAATGTCGGAGAAGGTTTAAACAAATCTCTTAAATCGCGTTCCGAAAGTTCCCCAATGGCGGAATATGATCTAAACTATGTTATGGGCGACACATGCCAGTCAGCATATATGGGTTGATGATCATATCATGTTATGCATTGACTCTGCTATTTATTTGTGAACCTTTAGATATTAAGATAAGCATAATATTGATTCTGATTCTGTCCGTCAGTCCTTTCGGCTGTGGAACAACTTTTTACTTTTCTTTGCCTCAATCCCAAAAGATCTTTTGTCGATCTCCGTGGTCCTTGACCACAACTAATTTTGTAGTGCCTGTATTATATAATATGCCTTTATTTGATTACCGAAGAATGTTAATTTTATTTCATTAGAATTTGTAAGTTAATTTCAGGAGAATTTTAGTTTTATTTAACTAAAAGTTATAATTTTATTTCAGTAATATTTACTTACAATTTTATTTCATTACAATTTATAATATTATTTCAGAACAAACTATAATTTTATTTCTGGTCAATTCATAATTCTATTTTTTAAAAGTTTAAAATTTTTGTTTTCTGTGTTCCCTTACACTTGAGATTTTGGGATTGTTCTCTCCCTTCAAAAATATTAGGAATTATTTGATTTTAACCATCTCTTTTTATTAGAACTGTATTATACAATTTATGATGTCCTGACTGAAGTGTTATTCTGAGTACGACTTGGGTTATAATATAATATACCAGGTGCCTAGGTGCTTTTTGTAATTCTTGTCAATACCTGAAAAACTTTATTGGTATTTTCATTAAAACATATTGATAGTAAAATAAATAAAGATCCCGTAGACGCTAAAGGTTTTGTTTTATTGAAATAAACTTAAATATTACAGCGGTTTTTTCTTAGGGTGTACGACTAACGCAACCTTACCCTATATATATTTATTTCGTTTGGTTTACATTTGGCGATAAGAAACTGTTATTTTTACATATATCAAGTGACGTCGTACACCTGATGGTAAGCTACACGCCTGTCCATAACAGTTGCAGTGCCACTCAAAGCAATAAATCGCAACGATCTGAAGGGGCACTGCAGTGGCAGTGGCGCCAGACACCCTGAGACATAAGTTGACAAGTCCCATGTGCCTGTAATTTCACTGTTCTAGATCAGCAGCAGTAGGTACTTACCGTTTTTAATAACACGAACAGTACACATAAAACGAAACCTTCGGTTGTGAATACTGCATTCAGTTTGAAGTGGTCAACCTCTGAGAAATGATTTAAAGAATGACACATGTAGCGTCATATCATTGTGGTTTGAACAAAAATACATTTTATCGTTCAAGGAAACTATATTTACCTATACTTCGTGTTGCAAACAAGATTTGTTCGACAGAATTATCTACAAGGATTTTTCAAAATTTGTTTTTAATATTTTTCGAGGGTATGCCCGCAAATATTTACCAACATAAAAAAGATTGATAAACAGTAAAATTGAATAGGTACACCTCCTCTAATCAACACAGTTGAAAGCCCCTGACATTTTCCCGTGATCGTGAGCAGTGCACCGGATCCAAACCACATTTCGCGCCTGGCCGCTCCACGGCTCTAGGATTACCTTTCCGCGAAAGATTGTGTATCAACTCGACCTGTTTCATATTAAATTTTGGTCGTTTAAATATCTTGACCAAATCATTTCATTTGGATCTGGTTTTTTTCATAAACGGTTAATTGTAATAATAAAAAACTAAATATGTGGTGTTAAATGGATTAAACGAATGTAACGTTTACGTTACGTTACAATTTCTGAAACTAGGTCAACAACAATCACTGTGGCTATATACACAGTTCAGCACGTTGTACAGATGGTTATGGAAAAAATAAATTCAGTCAGTAAAATATGATATATGTATAGTATACGATAAAGTATTATAGAATTTTTGTTTTACACTTTTTCGAAAATACTAAACTACTATGTGCTAAATGAATTCTTGGGTTAAAATTTGATACTAATATTATACGGCTAGATACATAATGTACACTTTAAATTTTACATAATTTTATGGGCCTTACTAAGTGTAATAGAATTATTATTACGAAGCATTCGCATTCCCTTTAGTGAACAAAATTACTACTTTGTACTTTATCCGATCACATAAAAGCCTGAAAGCAGACTAAAACACAAGTCTAAAGCGAATTATATAAGAATAAAATATCTAACTTTGTACATTATTTTATATGGAAGAACACCCTGCAAAATTTTGGTTTTCGACTAAAGCCCTATAGTTATAAAACTCGCATATATCCCAGAATTTGCAAATTACCCAGCGGATTAACGACACGGCGCGCCGCTTGCTGTCCCGTCAGTCGCCATCGGACGCTGGTCGATGTCGGATCTGTGTCTAATTTTCTCCGAATAGATAGACCCACTTCGCCGTGCACACCGGTAACAACCAGTCACGGTAACGCAGTTCCTAGACTGGCTAATCTTTCAAACACGATGCTTGAACCGACTTACTTATTTTATTCGCATTAATTTACAGCGCGAGGATTGTCGCGACGCGAGGTGCGACCCTACACCTCACCTCCTAAAATCTTGGTTCGCGTTGATATATCTCGCCATAAAAGTATATTTGCCATATACGTTGCATTTTGGGGCTGTTAAAGTCGGCTTGAAAATGTTGCAAAACAATTATATGATGCCCACATCTTACAGTTTAAAAAAAGAAAACGTGAACACATTAGCAGCATCACGATTGTGACCCATTGAGGAGGCAAAGAATACGAACCTTCACTTGGTACAATGAATTGTTAACATGTAGAACATTCTACTAACATTTGGAAACGGGAATAAACGCATTTACACACGAATAGGTAGTTTTCACACCTACCTAGTTTCCCAACGTTTCAGCCAGGTTGCACTGACCGTGGTCGCGGGCTGACTGGTGATGCGGTGTTTACATCTCCATCTCGGCGGGGGATTTTTAATCTACCCGCATAACATTTTTTAAACTACCGCCACACACAACACTAGTGTGGTATGTATGGCGTATGTAAACGCGTTTATTCCCGTTTCCAAATGTCAGTACAATGCAACGCGAAAGTTTAAATGTATATGTAGAACATTCTGTGTTCCCCTTTTTTTAAAGTAAATGATCTTGCTCTTTACTACCTGGAGCAAAGATAGGGTCTACGATTAAACGAGCTCGCCCACAAGATACCTAGTCTGTTGCACCTTAAAGATACTCTACTCGTGTTACTATAGGTACTCGTGTTAGGTAGTACTCGAAACACAGTCACAGGCAGGGAATTCCATTCCTGGGCTGTGCGCATAATAAAAGGTGACGAAAAGCGCTCAATACGCCTAAAGGGAATATCTATCAAGTAAGGTTGACATCTATTACCGTCTACGTATGTAAATGGCATTCAATATAATTGATAGATTGTACAGTTATTACTATTACCTAACTATACTGCACAGAGTGTAAAAAAGTAGGAGTTTTTCATGGGATAGGCTTAACCGTGCTTAAGGATAAAATTTCCTAATTTTAGCCTTATGCACGTAAGTCACTGTAGAGTGAAAACGTCACCTTCTACATCAAAAGTAAAAACCAAAGACATCATATTTGGTTTTTACTTTTAATGAAGATTTGTTAAGCAGTTTTTTTACATGTTACGAATGACACTTCAATGAAAAAATGTAGGTATCATTTACTCTTTCGAAACGTTAATTATAAACAAAATAAGTTAACAAATTTTAATTAACAAACTTAAAAAATATATTTATAGCAAACACGAGTAGTTCACAGTTCACACTACAGCGACTGTGCGGATAAGCAATATATTTTTTACTTTCCTTGCAAATATTCCGATCAGCTAATTGCGATAAGTGTGGGAAGCTGACAAGTCTAAGTTTAAATTGTATTAGTTTCTATTTTTTATTTTATTGATATAATAAGAATTTGATTTCCTTATCACGTGATGGAAAATGATGATGAGGTCGACGATACATTGCCTGTTCACTCTCGCCTTGCAAAGGCCTGAGGTATGGCGTTCAGGGAACAAATCTATAGGGAAAATTGTCCAATATCACGGCCCAACTAATAGACGTAATAACATTTGTCAACACATGTACGTCCGCTATTAGATGCTTAACATTTTTAGCCCAAAATAATAAAGGTAAAAGTGATGAAGAATCCATTATAGCACGATGATACAACTACAGATAACGGTCTACAAATAATACTTAGAACTATTTACGTCTTGAAGATTCATTATAAATTTATATCGAATTATAATTGTACATAACATTTATATTAGGTAAATAATATAATAAAGAGAATAATATGCAAGTCAATACCGATGTTATCGAAATATAACATAATACACTGCACTATATCAACATTTTCATTTAATTTTGAACAAACGCCTGACTATTTTATCTGACAATTTTGCCGCGTAACGTCTGGTTTCCACACCGTGTTTTATCCGAAAGTAGCTCAAAGCCGGATCCTTTACCATAGTAAATTACTGCCTACTGAGCAACTGCCCCTTTACTTCTATAAAAAGGGACCATGAGAAAGATTAATGAGCAGTGAAGTGCAAGAGAGAAAGGTGGATTGTTTCTCGAAGTGGCATAGATTGTAAGTTGGTCTGAAGCTTGAAGATAGAGACTAATATTGCAAGTGTGACGTCCTATAATTGGCAGTAACACATATTATCCTATAGGTTTATATTAAAATAATAATGGCTGACCACTAGCTGAAGCGTGACTTGTATTTGTTTTTATAGAAATAATTGTTTAAGACATTGTCAGGGATTTTCAGTGTTTTCGTTAGGTGGGTGAGGCAACATAATATTATTACGTCAATTAGTGTTACAAAAATATAATTTCTGATGCAATCTTATCCGCCCCAGCTCCATTTATCTTTTAACAATACCCATACCGTGCTATTGAATAATTGAAATCAACCCCATACTGTTCGAAGGCAAGCATTCTTCCAGTAGTGCGATAGCTCGTATAACTGCATTTTATAATATACATAACTAAGTTTTAATGAGACCGCATTGGATTTACGCTGTAGGCCCATTATGTGTTAGCAAATTATCTTGAAAAGGTTTATGTACAGTAGCGGACATCTTCGAATAACAATAAATTCACGCACAGTAGAAGCATTGCTGATGGTCTAGATCAATGGTTCCCAACTAGTGTTCCGCTGGTGTGAAACTATGGTCCGCGAACAATTTAAAATTTTGCGGGCGACGCATCGTAGCAGGGCAGACATATAAGAAAACCTACGCTCAAGTTTTTTAAATTTTTTTTTTGACCTCCATCTCACCTGATGGAAAGTGACGATGAGGTCGATGATGGAGCATACACACTTAAATAATGCCTATTCACTCTCGCCTTGAAAAGGCCCAAGTTATAACGTTGAGGGTACAAGTCTGCAGTCTCTAGTCCCCCGGTAGATCAAAGTCGGTTGAAGTTGATCAAAAACTGATTCGCAACCCTTTTAGCACGGATGCTAGTGAAGTTACAGAAGAAATCCAGGTAGAACTGATTGAATTTCAAAATAATAGAAACTGTAAGGACGCGTTTAAATCTAATTCTCTTGAGAAGCTTTGGTGTCAAAAAGCAATTTCTTACACCAAAATTCGAGAAATGGGCTTGCGTTATCTCATGCTTTTCTCGACAACTTATTTGTGCAAACAAGGGATTTCTGCTTTGTTGTTAATTAAAAACAAGTCCAGAAATCGATTGAAAAGTCCAGAAGTCTTTGAAGATTGCTGAACTTGTGCAGAAGATGCAAGCTCAAAAATCACATTGGTTCGTAATTTACCTATTTGTCTTTCTACTAAAAATGTTCTATTTAAATTATATTAAAATAATATCGTTAACGCATGATACTACTGACTTTTGGGTTAAAGTTTATTTTCGGATTGATTTAGTTTTTTTTTTGTACATCGTGGTCCCTGGTCAATAAAAAGTTGGGAACCATTGAGAATTGAAAACCGTCTTGAAGCTAAAAATTGCTGATTTTTAGACATTGTCGTATCGTGTCGTTGTCGGGTCGTGTCGAATAAAGTAATTTTGAACTTGAAAAGTGAAGGCAACTATTGGGAAAATCTTTGGATTGGTTTGTAAAACTGGAGACGACTGCTAATGTTTAAGAAGAGTCGCCGTCTAGGGTGCATTAGTGCAAATAGCACTAATGCACGTTATTGTGCTTCCTTTCAGCAAATGAGTTGATTACAGTTCACTGATATCGGTATTTAGGTACTTAGTAACAATTTGATTTATTATTGTAGAAAGCGTGTTTTATCACAACGGACCAAACTAATTTAGATATGTTTACTTTCGTACTATTGCTAATAATTATCCTGTTGCAACATGTGAAGGTAATAGTTATTAATTTGCATTATTACTAATACATAAGTATATCCCACCAAAATATAAAACAAGACTAACTACTTATTTAATTTGTAAAAAGATTTCTACTTGACATTTGAACAACTTTTTCCTATGCAGTTACTATTTTTTAAATTCTATGTGAAATTATATTTCTCATGACTATTTAATTCAATAAAAGTATATTATGAAATTAATGTAACATTGTTATAAATGTAATTTCATTACCTCATTTTAAGTAATTCAACTGACTCTCAAAATAAAGTCGTTGGTAATTTCTTATTTACCGCCCTTAATACACAATGTACTACGAATGTGTTTTCATATGCATATTAAATAAGGTGTAAATTCAGAACCACGAAAAATTGATTAACAATTTTGAATAAAGTTCTTTGAAACGTACCTATGTAAACGTACGTATAGAAATAGAGTGGCGTTCAACAGATTAATTTCGTGTGTGAAAATTTGCCAAGTTCCTTTGTATACCTCTCTCTGATCATGCCAAATTATTAATTCAACTGAATATTTTTGAGTTTTAACCATTATGTTTTTGATTAATGAGTTTTAAAAGAAACAATATTCTGACTCTATCCCGAAAACTATTTAACGTAATTATGAAATTTGGTATTCTGGGTTATTAGGGGTGTAGATTAATTAGTTTTTAAGTCTCGGAGCGTTGAAAATAGTTCGGAATGGTTCATGTAATATAACACAATGTCTATGCATCGCACTGTGTTTCCTGAGCTGGGAGAAGCCTGTGTTTCTAGCTATTTATGAAAGATATTATTTACGTGCACTCACTACTTGTCTAACCGATTTCCCATTATATTTTTACTTAGACAAGAAAATTCTCACGCCTGTTTCGTAAAACAACCCGCATCAAACTTTCTATGCATCATGAACTTGAATCACGTTATGTCATCGACATCTGTGTGACGATTGCACAATGTCGAGATGTGAACGCACCGCAGCGACAGAGGCGGCGCGCGGGCGCGGTGGCGTGACGGCTCAATGTCACGATTTGGCACTCGGTCTTCGCTTGCGATAGGAAACGAATTGCCGCTGACGAATGCGCGTCCGCTGCGGACTTGACACTAAATGGAAGCGCCAGCGGAAGCGGGACAATCATTGTAAATATCTTGCAGGGCTTAGTGCGGTCTTCACTGGACAATTCTACATTATATGTTGACAGCTGTAGTTTATAATGCGCCTGAAGGGCGAGCACTAAAAGAGAAATTAGCGTGTTTATTCCCAAATGCACTAAACGTCCGACTAAAAATAACTACGAGATTGTCTTCATGGAGTTAAATCATATTATGTCATAGCCAAGCAAGGCGATTACACAACGTTTCAAGATGTGGCCGTATTACTCCTCAATGTCACGGATTTGCGCTCGTGTACGCGTTGGGGGATTCGACATTATCAAGATATTTATTCTCTCTCTTATTATCATGATAAGTATCTGATAATTACCTATCCATGCCGATTTATAGTTTTGTCTCTTTGATTATTGCTTAAAAATGACAGATAGTCACAAAATTAAATAAACACGAAGAAAAACCTTCGGAAAACGATTTGGTTTGTGACATTTTAAGAATGAAATTTGACGTATCGTGCGTCTCTGATACAAACACGTGGCAATACATTGCTAACGAAATGCTACTCGTTATTTCCATGAATTTTGTAGGTTAATTATCAAGGTATATTAATAAAGATAATTATCGTGCGATGATTGTCTTTAATAGTTCCACTCTTGATGCGTTGGTATTGACTCTGGGGGGCAGCTGGAGCTGGAGTTATCGGATTTCCAATACACTTTGATGGGACTTAATCATCGAGTATATAACCAGAAATAGAAACGAAATAAGGGCCATATATATATTCGTGGTAACACATTAGCGATACAGCTCTTATAAATATCAACTCCCGTTTGCATTGCAATATAGACAGACCAACTACTGACCTGTGCGTACGTCTCCGTATATTCCAAAAAATATTCTGTATTTATTGTAATAAAGATAATATCTCTAACAATGCCGTGCTGTTCTATTCGGTGGTGTGGGAAAAACAGCAAAACATCTAGTTAGAAAACAAACGGAATCACATTTCATCGGTAATTACATATTAAATATGTAATTTTGTAATTTTCGTCCATTATAGCAAAGCTCAAGGTAACTGGTCGATTTGAAGTGAAACAGTTGACGACACCCATTGTCAACACCCGTTAATTGTTTCAAACTCGGGCTAGCCAATCGGAGCGCAGTTGTCACAGTAATGATATGGCAGAATAGTTTTCAAACAAATTAAATGACATTTCGTCTCTATTTCTGGTTATATTTTTTAGTTATATTACTCGATGGACTTAATGAAGCTGATAGCTAAGTATTAAAAAACAAAATCTCTTGTATTTCAGATCTGCTCAGATCAGATCAGATTTGCTCGATTTTTGGACTATCGATTGTCCACGTGCCATCAACGAAAACGAGTAAATTTGTAAGCCACAGAAGATCGACATCTTATTTTTACTCGATTAAAATGTGTGATCAAACAAAACCAAATAAACGTGTGAGAAACACGATCGATAACTTATTACTTGTACATCGACACATGTCGATCGTCAAAGTATCGAGCGTATCTTCTTACATCATTATTTTGGATCTAGAAAATTATTTTATGTTGAAGAATAAAATTGAAGGATTCTATGATTAAAAAAAGCTATATATATAAGATTTTTTTTTAAATCTCTGAGACATACTTCAATGGTTATCTAATTATGTATATACATATAAATGTATTTGTATTTTACTTCGCTAAAATGGAGAATTGTAATTTATTTCAAGATGTAAATGTAATGTAGGAATAATAATAATGTTTAATAAGAATTATAAAAACAATAATGTAATTAATTAGGTATATTAAGTAATTACGTTCAAGAATGTAATGTATTTGAAGTGGAATTTAGGGTTTTAAAAATTTGACTTTATAAAATAGTTGTAAGTTTAATCTGTAATATCATGTGAATGAATGAAATATGCAAATGCAAATAATGGAATATGAATGTAATTTGAACATGAGAATGTGTTGCTACAATATTTAATTTAGTGCTACAATTACGTTTACTGCAGTTCGTCGTAAAATGGCATTAAATAGCAAACATTCGCTTACTGTTTGCACCAAACAACAGCGATAAAGATTACGATTACCATAGAATAGCAATAAGCTGTAAATGCTTACTAAAAACATGTATGAGTCGTCTCTTCGACCGGTTTTCAACGCTCTCTTTCTTTCCAACCGATTAGCAAATCGAGTGATAGAGAGCGCTTTCATTCACGCGTGGGATTCTAAACAAGTAGTTTATATAAAGTAAGTACAGGTACACTTTGTGCAGAAAATCTGCAATGTATTCATAAATAAATAAATAAATAAATAAATAAAGACCATCTATATCGTATAGATTTATTTCTTAATGTTTGTAGTAATGCAATTGTAAATATTATTTATTACATTGACGTCAAGGAGGGGATAAAAAAATGGATGTAAAGGTAATTTTACGAATAATCAATTATTTGTTTCATTCTTGATATGTCAAGCTACATTTGTTACATCAGTTTTTTCATACTCGTTTCTTCCACGGATTTTTGTTGTGACATTTCTAAGGACTTTCTCGTGGACATCCAGGTCAAACTTTTCTTGCTTTCATTGCTTTTCATTAATTGTTTAATTGCCATTTATTTCTATTTGTTAATTGGCAAATACCCTGGCCGAATACTCTGTTTGCTTTATTCATCACCACATCTGACAAAAAAATCCATATGAATCCAACAAACAAAAATTGTCGCCGCAAGCCAACTAAATGAGCTCGCTTCCAGCGGTTAGGGCTGGTTCGCAAGCGCAGTCAGTTATGAATTGATATTGTTAGAATCGGATCGCCCCAATTCTGAAATCTTTATTGACGTTCCGATCGATGGGGCTATTGCAGTCTTTATGGTTGTGGTACACCATTTCATATCAATAAAAAATTTGCAAGTCAGTATGTTTTAAGGTATTTGTGTACGTAAATCTGCTCGTAATCTAATGTGATGAAGGATAGAATTAAAGTTAAGGAAGCCAATTAGGAAAAACTGTAATCTAAAAATCGATTTGTCTGTCAGTTCGACGTGTTCGATAGATGAAATTTGACAAGTGGCGAGAAACAAGGGGGCGAGCATTTGCATGGAATGACTACTTGGTACTTGGTACTTGGTGCAACGGGCTGGTATCCGCAACTCGACGACAAAGCGCCTATTTTGCGTGTGGTGGGTGCAGGGTCCTACTCGTGCCACCCAAGCTCCTCCAGGAATCTCAGCAGCCTCCTTGGTTTGCTGAAGACTTCGGGGAGCGACCTTGGCACTCCAAGGTATTTTGCCCTGTAGTTGGCCACGCCAGAGCACTGAAGTAGGATGTGCGCAGCCGTTTCCTCTCCCTCCATGCACGCTCTGCATAGAGGGCTGTCTGTGATACCTAAATTGAAAAGGTGTTTATTATATGGACCATGACCCGTTAGGGCGGCAGTTAGAGTGCGAAGCTCTTGCCTTTTAAGTTTAATTAGTATTCGAGATAGACTGGCATTGAGCGTTGGGAGTGCTTCCCTCGCCTGTCTACAAACCGTAAGGGTGGTCCATGTATTATTATGTGAAGATTTTGTACCTTTGTGTATAGTTGTTCTGGACCATTGGGAGGGGAGGGACACTATGGGTTCTGGTCCTACAGCGTCCGTCTCCGACCCTTTCCTGGCTAGTTCATCTGCTGCATCATTGCCACGTGAGCCGCTGTGTCCTTTAATCCACTGAAGAGTTACGTGGTTTTGTATACATACCTCCATGAGTGCTTGATGGCATTCGTAAATGAGCCCTGAGTTTATGTCATAGCTATTCAGTGCTTGAAGTACTGACATACTGTCGGAGAGTATTCGAATGGAGTAGTTCTTTACTCGTCTCGCTATGATTGCTTCTGCTGCCAACTTGATGCCCATGCATTCAGCCTGGAATACTGTGTTGTGGTCACCAAGCGGTGCTGATATCCTGATATTGAGGTCTTCTGAGAATACCCCAGTACCTGTTCCTGAGTTTGTTTTAGATCCGTCGGTGAAGACTGGGACCTCTCTGGGGTTCAGTCCTTCGTTGGGATCTTCAAATAATTGTATCTTGTATTTCTTGTCAACGATGTATTGTTTTGGGATCCTATCCACAACCGCCTCCAGTAGCGGTTCCTCATTGACAGACTTGTAGAGGATTTCTGTATGTGGGTCCTCATGTGCTTCCAGAGGCCGGCTCTGTTTAGACGCACTGCTGTTGACGCCGCTTCCTGTCTGATGAACAGTGGGAGGGGTCGAAGGTCCAGCATCGCTTCGAGGGCCGCAGTTGGAGTTGTCCTCATGCAGCCCGTCGTCGCCATGCAAGCTAGTCTTTGGAATTTGTCCAGTTTGTCGGTTGCGGTCGTCAGCTTGGTTCGTGGCCACCATACTATCGCGCCGTAACTGATCATGGGTCTTATCACCGCAGTGTAGAGCCATAGTGTAATCTTGGGTGAAAGTCCCCATTGTTTACCCACCATTCTATGGCACTGCCAGAAGGTGATAGTGGCTTTTTTAATTTTGTTGTCCATATGTTTGTTCCAGTTCAACTTGTTGTCCAGTATTACTCCCAAGTACTTGACTTCGGTTGATATCTGTAGTTCTGTGCTGAAGAGTTTGGGTAATCGGTAGTTACCTAGTAGTCGTTTGTTGGTAAACATTACTAGTTCCGTCTTTGTTGGATTTACCGATAGTTCATATGCTCTGCACCATCTTTCCACAATTCGGAGAGCCGCTTGTGTAATGTCGCAGAGTGTATTGGCATAGTTTCCTGTTACCAGTATAGCTATGTCATCAGCATATCCTATTGTATAGAAATGTTCTTTGTTGAGTTTAATGATAAGGTCATTTACGACCATGTTCCACAGCAGAGGCGACAATACCCCTCCTTGAGGGCACCCCTTCGCTACTATGGCCCATGGGGTCTCATTTGCTGTTGTTTTTATTGTTCTTTGTTTCAGCATGTTGCTAATCCAGCTAATTAGCACTTCATCTACGTTGTGTCTTCTCATTGCTGATTGTATGCTGGAGAAGTTCGTTTTATCAAAGGCTCCTTCAATATCTATAAAGGTGCCTAGGCAGATTGCTTTGTCTTTAAGGGCCACTTCTATCTTGCCCACAACGGCGTGTAGAGCCGATTCAGTGGATTTGCCTTGGCTGTACGCATGTTGGTTACCATGTAATGGAATGTTCTTAAGTGCTCCATCCCTCAGTTATCTGTCACATATCCTTTCTAATGTCTTCAAGAAGAATGATGTGAGGCTAATAGGTCTGAAGGACTTCGCGTCAGTGTAGTCGGGTTTTCCTGGTTTCGGTATAAATATGACTTTTATCTCTCGCCAGCTGTGGGGCACATAGCTGAATGCTAGACAGGCCCGAAAGATGTTGACCAGGTGCTGGACCAGTGTGTCCCCGCCCCATTGTAGGAGTGCAGGGAATACTCCATCTTGGCCCGGAGCTTTGTATGGTTCAAAGGTGTTTACTGCCCATTTTGTCTTTTCGTATGTCACTACTTGTTCTGCGTATCGCCAGTTATGGATCGATGTAGTGTAGTTCATTTCTACACACCTGTCGTCTTGGACGAACCTACATCCTGGGAAATGTACTTCCAGTAGGGTTCTTTCCGTTTCCGCAGGGGAGGTTGTGTATGTGTTATCTATTTTGCGTATTGAACCTAGCTCAGTTGAATGTGAGTTGCCTAGGATTTTCCTTATTCTGTTTGCTTGTGCGCTAGACGTGATGTTCCCGCAGTAGCCTCGCCATGACGCGGAGCTCCTGAACCGTATGCGCTTTTTTAGTTTGGATTTGGCCGTCTTGTAGTTTTCCCAATCCTCATCCGCGCATGTGTTCATTGCTCTATTGTCTCCTTACCCTTCTTCGTAGCCTCTCAAGCTCAGGCCCCCACCAGTGCTGGCCTTGTCGCGGGGCTGCGTCACTCAGTGGGCATGCGGAGTTATAGCTGTTCAATATGTTTGATGTTAGTTCTTTAACCTGTGTTTCTATCTGTGCTGTGCCCAGTAGTCTTCCCGGTGCTCCCGGTTCTCCCAGGTTCTGGTGTAGTTTGTCCGTGTATAGTTTACGATCGGTTTTTCTGGGATTCCGTTTCGGTTGTTGTTCTTTAATGGCTGTTTCTAAGCTGAATCTTATCCATCTGTGGTCCGAGAAAGATGCTTCTTCGGACACGTGCCAGTTGTGGATAAGGTCCACTGCTCCTTCTGACGCTAGGGTTAGGTCTATAATAGTTCTACATCTTTTATTTATAAAAGTTGGTACTATACCTTTATTAAGGATTTGAAGGTTAGTTGTGAATAAGTATTCTGTTAGGTTCTTACCTCTATCATTTGCGAGATCCATGCCCCACAACGGATGGTGGGCATTGGAGTCAGTAGCCACGACGATATTCTGGCCGTTCTGCTCGCAGTAGTTGATTAGCTGAACCATTTCCTGCGGTGGTGGCACATCAGTCTCCGCCATATAGACAGAGGCGAGCACCACTTCAGGCAGACCCGTGGCCGCGTCTGCTAAAAGCTTTACGGCACACAGGTCTCTGGAACAGAATTCAGTTAGTGGCTGTACATGTAAGTTATTCGAGTAATATTTGCAAGTTCTAGGTTTATCTGAGATGGTAGTCGATAGTAGCTTACCTCTCAGGTGTGAGAGTCCATTTATTTGGCCACGGGCACTAATCCACGGTTCCTGGATTAGTGCCATGGCTATGTTGTTAGCCTCCAACCATTTCCGGAGCTGAACCGTTGCGGCCTGGCTATGGTGGAGGTTGCTCTGGACGATGTCCATCCCCATCCATGACCATCAGAAGATAGCAGCTCCTCGTCCACGTCCTCGCTCAGTCGGATGTCTCCCATCCCCAACACACACTCGTCGTCGCTGCTGGTCGCCACCGGTTTGACAGCGGCGTCCGCAGAGACGGGGGTCGAGGAGGGCCCTTCACCTTCTCCGGGAATATTGGAGGAGGTGGAGTGCTCCGGGGAGACGTCCATCCGCGTCGCTGATGTGCCCGTCTTCTCGGGTGGCACATCGGTGTACAGGCCCCTCTTTGATCTGAACCTGAGGTAGACCGTGCCCAACTGGTAGGTTAGGCGCCGGCCATGCCCCAGGACAGCGGGGACGAGTTCCTCTGGGAGGCTCACCACTACGAAAGAGGTATCACTATGCTGCTGCAGCTTGTGAACAACCCAGCGGTGTGCCTCCGCCCACGGGTTTTGCCACTTGAGGATGCGGCCGATTCGACGCGCATCCTCCCAGTGACCAGGGATGAGTAGTCCGCAGACCACCCTCCGGGGAGCCTCCACCCCATTTTTCAATGAGAGGGGCACCCCGGATGGCAGCCTGATGGTGCTAAGGGCATCCTCTAGCCACTGGAAGGTGGCTGTGTCCTGACACCACAGTTTCAGGGAAACGTCACTGTAGACAGGTTTACCACGAAACTGTGGGCCTACGTCCTCCTCGCTGCACTCCTCCGCTCCTTGCGAGAGGCGCTTACATAGGGCCACCTGTACCATGTCGGCATCGGAGTTTTGGCTGATGTGATTACCGCCATGAGTTCAGGCCTGGTGGCCTCGGCGTAGGTGCGTTGCTCGGCGGGCCTCTCAACCTTTTGCCGCTTGTGCTCGCCTCTAGGAGATATGGTCTCGTCAAGGCGGGCACGTTTGGCAATGGTCGAGGACCTCTGCCTGCTCTCTACCGGTTTGCTGTTAGAAGGGAGGGGGGCCCTTCCA
>NW_020653821.1:0-10383 GCF_003589595.1 Hyposmocoma kahamanoa
GAGGCATTTGGGGGTGCTTATTACGAATATACCACTTATTTGTAAATCCAAGATGGCGGACACGATTTTTCAAAAAAACTGAAATATGGGTATCGTTTTCGAGGTATTTGGGGTTGCTCATTACGAATATAACACTTATTAGTAAATCCAAGATGGCGGACACGATTTTTCAAAAAAGTGCAATACGGGTGGGTATCCTTTTTGGGGTTTTTGGGGGTGCTCATAACCGCTCACGCGATGCGCTCATCCTACCGCAAAATGGCGGCTATTCGGTTTCGCAAATTAGAAAAGGATTCAGTTTAAATACAAGTTTTTAAAGATAAAAATTATTATTCTGTATTGCATCAGTCGTCGCTCGCGCGCGAACGGGTGCGAACGTACTTACCGGCGAACGATAGCTGCCTACCATTTAAGTTTGGTGTGCAATGGCTAGGGATACTGTAACTTGTGCGAATTGCAATATAGTGATAAACGAACTATTAGCGTTTATACAAAACAAGGCGGATGTTATTGATCTCTATCGCTCTCACCCAGATTTGTTGTGAAAGTTTCTCTAGTGAGGACATTGTGTTGGCGAAAAAATTGCTGTTCGATTCAATCCCCGGTTCAAAGAGAAAGATTCGCAAAAATACAGGTAAACATGTGCGCGATATTGACGATATCTACGGGTTACTAAAGATAACGCCAACGGATGCTGTACCGACTTTTGTAGCCCGTGATTTAGAAAAGCTTCCGCCAATCAGTTTTGATCATATAGACGCAACGAAGTTTTAAAAAGATATGCTTGTATTGCAAAAAGAATTAAAATCGATTAAGAGCGATTATGTTTCATCAGCACAATTTCAGGAACTAAAATTGGAGTTCGACAATTTGAAGCAAACGTTTATTGTTTACAATCAATTTGACTATATAAACAAGAAAAGAGGTGCTGGTTTTACGACATTGGACACCTATGAAAGTGGTCCTATGACTTAACAGCCTTTATCGTTAGATCCTGTGAATAATACAGGATCACCTGGCACTCAAATAATGGACAATTTTTTATCTATGTCCGGCGGTATACAGAAAAATATTTTTTCCGTGCGCGAGATTACTCACCACACCGAGCAATCAGCTGAGGGCGCTGACGCACACTCTTGCTATAGTGCCGCGGCGTTTACAGCGGAAGGTGACAAAAATCGTGTTGTCACTTTCACACATAGCGACAGCGAAGGTGCAGCAAGCGTAATGAAACCGAAGTCTGTTGAGCTCGGAACAGGTTTGAATGCATAAAAGAAGACCCCTACTACGAGTGCGAAGGACGAAACATCAAGCATTACACTTGAACGTGCGAGTTTATTTCGAGATAAAGTTATGAGTCAGCCCCACATAACGACGGCCGAGGGAATGTCAAGTAAAGGTAAATTAGAGCAAATGGTAGAGGAGCGCTATGCTTGGACAGTAATTAAAAAGAAGCGAAAAAATTCATTTAACTGCCAACTGGGTAAGGCCGATATTAGCCCTAACGGCAAGTTTAAAGCGGCCTCTATTAAGATACCGATTTATATTTCAAATGTGTCAATAGATACAATGGAAAGCGACATTGTTGATTACATTAGACACCGTATTCACGAGGATGTTACGTTGTTCAAAATTAATAGACAATCGAAGAGGGCCTATAACTCTTATAAAATGTATATCTGCAAAAATAAGTTAGGTAGTGTTCTAGATAATGCGTTTTGGCCCGACGGAATAACGTTCAGACGTTTCGTATACGACAACGTCAAGTCGAAAGAAGGCTTATCTAAGCAAAAACCTACCTAACTCAATTATGGATACAAGCCCTTATATATGTAAATTTATAAGCTACAACTGCAGATCAATCAAACGTTCTGTCGACGACGTAAGACAGTTGTGTCAATCGGCTGACTTGGTCGCTCTTCAAGAGACGTGGCTTTTCCCTCATGACTTATCATACTTGGGAGGAATACATCATGACTTCGAATGCACGGCAAAGTCGGTCGTAGACACATCGTCGAAGTTCATAAGAGGCAGACCATATGGAGGCGTAGCTATTCTTTGGCGAAAGCATATTTTTAAGTCGGTATCAATAATAAATTGTGATAGTGCGCGTATAGTTGCGATAAGAGTGACATTAGAAAATAGAGCTTTCATAGTGTGCAGTGTTTACATGCCAACTGACACTGAAACTGAAAACTTGCCCGAGTATACAGACTGCCTCAGTAAGTTAAGTGCTATTGTTGAAAGTAGTGACGTAGAAACTGTATATATATTAGAATACTTTAACGCTCATCCGGGGGAGACTTTTGCTACTGAATTGTTTAGTTTTTGCTCTGAACAAAAATGGAAATGTGCAGATATTACGAAGTTAGGTTTGGACTCGAATAATTATACTTATATCAGCGAAGCCCACGGCTGCCGGCGCTGGCTTGATCACTGTGTTGTTACGCAATCTGCCTGGTATACCATCGTTGATGTAAGTATAGTTTACGATGTCTTTTGCTCTGACCATTACCCAGTTGTTGTACAATGTAACATTGATTTAGTCAAACCCAAAATGACACTAAATAGAAACAAATGTAACAAAATTGTGTGGGGACAGAGAAACAATGTGCAGATAAAGGATTACTGTAATTTTCGTAATGATAAGTTCAAGTTACTTGTTTTTCCAGAACTCGGTGCATGTTGTGATATGCATTGCGGGGATGTTCAACATCGAGGAACTATTGACTGTATGTACAGAGATATTGTGAATATTTTATCGGAAGCCGCAATACAGTGTCATATCGGCTGTCATAAAAAAAAAAAGGGAACCACGTTGCGGGGTGGAATAAACATGTACGGGAGGCGCATATAAAGGCCAAGCTAGCTTTTGAAATTTGGTTATCATATAATAGGCCAGCCTCGGGTCACGTATATGAAACTATGTGAAGTGGTGCCAAAAACACCAAGAACAGATTAAAAAATTTTTCGAAGTTCTGGAAAGCCACAAGGAAGCTAGATGTCAGGCCTGGGCTGCCTGCAAGCGTAGAGGGAACGAGTGACCCGGTATGTGTTGCAAATATATTTGTTGATCATTTTAAAGTACAGTCTCCACTGGGTTCTGCACAGCACGTGTTAGATTCGGGGGCTTGTCGTGACTGCGACTTGGTGCGTTTTACCGCTAAACAGGTAAAAAGTGCAATAATTAAGATGTCGCGTGGAAAATCGGCGGGTCACGACGGGCTCAGTATCGAGCACTTGCAACATGCAGGCGTCCATCTACCTAGAGTGCTTTCTATGTTCTTTTCTCTGTACATGAGTCATTCTTATCCGCCCCCTGATATAATGAAAACAATTGTAGTGCCAATTCCTAAGGATAAGTCTGGCGATGTGTCTGATAAACGTAATTATCGGCCCATTTCACTAGCAACAATACTCACGAAGGTTCTGGACAGCCTCTTGGATGCTCAATTGGGGAATATATTGCAGCTGCACTACGCCCAGTTCAGGTCTATCAACTGAGAGCGCTATCTTGAGCCTTAAGCACATGGTCCAGTACTACACTGAGCGTCGAACGCCTACTTATGCTTGTTTTCTAGATTTATCCAAGGCGTTCGACCTCGTATCGTACGATGTATTCTGGGCCAAACTGCGTGAGCAGAGTGTATCGGCGGAGCTGCTTTGCATGTTCCAGTATTGATACCTCCATCAGGTAAACAGTATGAAGTGGGCCGATAATCTCTCGGGCTCTTATAGGTTGGAGTGCGGGGTGAGGCAGGGTGGAATATCGTCGTTCCACCTTGTGCAGGTGCTGACCGGGCACGGCTGCTTCGGTCACTACCTACACAAGGTGGCGAGGAGGGAACCGTCCCCGTCGTGCCACGAGTGCGGCGCTGCGGATGACACCGCGCAGCACACCCTAGAGGTGTGTAGCCGGTGGGATGGGCAGCGCCGCACTCTGACGGGGACTGTAGGGCAGGACCTCTCGCTGCCGAGCGTGGTTGCCGCCATGCTCGAAAGCGAGGAGTCCTGGGAGGCGGTGGCCTCCTTTTGCGCAGAGGTTATATCGCAAAAGGAGGCCGCGGAGCGGGTGCGCGAGGACGCGGCGGACGCGCACCCGCTCCGGCGCAGACGTACGGGGAGAAGGCGAAGGCAGTTCGCTGCTCGCCTGATCCCCTAGTGAGACCAGCGGGCTCTGGACAGGGACTCCGGAGCCTGCACTGCACGGCCTCACTCGTCTGGGGGGCGGGTCGGAGGACAACCGACTCGCCCCTCCGTTGGCGCGGGAGCCCTGGCGTAAGCTAGGGCGGCCGGGCGGCGTCGTGGTGAATGTTCACTGATCCCAAGGCGCCGACTCAACCGGCGAGAGGGAAACCCGGGGGGGTTTTAGTGGGGTAGGCCCTCAAGTCTGGAGGGAGAGTCCCCACATAACCCCTGAGTCTCCCTGGGCTCAGGGGTATCCATAAAGATTTTCCCCCCGTCAAAAAAAAAAAAAAAAAAAAGGGTGGAATATCGTCACCAAAGCTCATCAATCTGTACGTGAATGATCTGATCGTTGGGCTCAGCAGTAACCATATCGGATGTAGAGTACATGACATTAGTGTCAATAACATTAGTTACGCGGATGATATGGTCCTGCTGAGCCCAACGGTCAGAGCACTTGAGGTTACTCCTGCATATATGCGAAGAGTATGTGAAGTCACACGGCTTGACATATAATGTAAAAAAGAGTGTGATAATGGTCTTTAGGGCCGCCGGGGGCAAATTACCGAGCTATGTTACACCCATTAAGATAAGCAATATAGAACTCGAGCGGGTCTATCAATACAAGTACCTTGGCCATTTTGTCTCCGACGACCTTAAGGACCTCATGGATTTTGAGAGGGAACGCAGGGCGCTGGCGATCAGGTGTAATATGGTGGTGCGAAGGTTTGCGCGTTGCAGTGAACAAGTAAAGATTCTACTTTTTAAATCATACTGCCAAGTTTTTTACACGTGCAGCTTTTGGACCAACTATACGCACAGAACCATCAGCGCCCTGCGAGTACAATATAACAATGGTTTTCGTATGTTGTTGGGGCTGCCGCGGTTCTGCAGCGCGTCAGGCATGTTTGCACAGGCTCGCACTGATGACTTTTATGCCATTATGCGCAAAAAGTCGGCCTCACTGCTCTGCAGACTGCGAGCCAGCTCCAACCCAATACTGAAAACCATTGCCAGGAGAATTGACTCTCCCTTTATGGGGCAACTTTTTTCGCCGCGTTTTTAATTGCCTCAAATGTTCATGTTTTTATTTTTATTTTTATTTAATAATGTTTAGACTTAGTGCCTACTAACATAATTTTTAAGAATAAAATTGTTACTAACACATCTGGACTAAATAGTTGTCTGAAATAAATATATTATTATTATTATTATTGCTAAATAAATACACTCCGTACTACAACAAAAACATCTCAAATAAAATGCAGTAATACACCGCAAATCCTGCACTTGAAAAGCACTAATGAAATTTTTGGTGTACTTGGGTAAATATGATAATATTCCGTTTGAGTGGTTCTAATGTTTACTATGAAATTACTCCTTAAAGTATAGTTTATAAACATTTATATTCAGGGTAAACTTAAAAAACGCAATTTACGGTATGTTTTCTATAAATAAACACCGACAACACCAGCCCAAACAATAACACACACGATTGTCGTGACGTATTTTTGAAGTTGTTAATTTTTTTTATATGACAGACCCAGGCATTAAAAACTTTATGGTTTGCTAGAGTAGTTACCGAAATAGCAATTAGTATTAGTTCTTTTACCTGTCATAACTTCGATATCCGATAATTCGGTATAAAATCATCACCGGCACCTCTAGGTGTGGTATGCTTCCAGAGACGCACGAATCGCGTGAACGGTTAACGAATGTAACACTTATTATTAAAGCCAAGATAGCGGACATGATTTTTCAAGAAAATGCAATATGGGTATCGTTTTCGAGGTATTTGGTTCGTGGTCATTACAAATATACCATTTATTTGTAAATCTAAAATTGCGGACACGATTTTTTATATAATGCAATATGGGTATCGTTTTCGAGGTATTTGTGGAGGCTCATTACGAATATAGCACTTATTAGTAAATCCAAGATGGCGGACATGATTTTTCAAACAAATGCAATATGGGTATCGTTTTCGAGGTATTTGGGGGTGCTCATTACGAATAAAATACTTATTTGTAAATTAAAGATGGCGGACACGATTTTTCGAAAAATGCGATATGAGAGTACAATTTTCGAGGTATTTGGGCAGGCTCATTACGAATATCGTCGTGGTGAATGTTTACTGGTCCCACGGCGCCGACTCAACCGGCGAGAGGGAAACCCGGGGGGGGGGGGGGGTGAGGGGGGGGGGCCTCCCAGTGTGGGGGGAGAGTCCCCACATAACCCCTGAGTCTCCCTGGGCTCAGGGGTATCCATAAAGATTTCCCCCCGTCAAAAAAAAAAAAAGGCTCATTACGAATACAGCACTTATTAAAAAATCCAAGATGGCGGAATCGATTTTTCAAAAAAATGCAGTATGGGTATTGTTTTCAAGGTATTTGGGGGTGCTCATTACGAATATAGCACTTATCAGTAAATCTAAAATGGCGGACATGATTTTTCAAACAAGTGCAATATGGGTAGCGTTTTCGAGGTATTTGAGGGTGCTCATTACGGATATAGCAATTATTAGTAAATTCAAGATGGCGGACACGATTTTTCATTGAAATGCAAAATGGGTATCGTTTTGAGGTATTTCGTGGTGCTTATTACGAATATAGCCCTTATTTGTAAATCCAAGATGGCGGACACGAGTTTTCAAAAAAAGATATATGGGTATCATTTTCGAAGTATTTGGGGGTGCTCATTATGAATACACTACTTATTTGTAAATGCAAGATGGCGGGCATGATAAATCAAATAATGGCAAGTTGGGTATCATTTTCGAGATACTTGGGGGTGCTCATTACGAATATAGCACTTATTTGTAAAAACAAGATGACGGACACAATTTTTAAAAAGGGAAAACATGGGTAGCATTTTCGTGGTATTTGGGGGTGCTCATTACGAATATAGCACTTATTAGCATATCCAAGATGGCGGATACGGTTTTTCATTAAAATGTAATATGGGTGTCGTTTTCGAGGCATATGGGGGTGCTCATTATGAATATAGCACTTTTTAGTAAAACCAAGATGGCGGACATGATTTTTCAAAAAACTGAAAAATGGAGGGTATCGTTTTCGAGGTATTTGGTGGTGCTCATTAGGAATGTAGTACTTATTTCTAAATCCAAGATGGCGGACACAATTTTTTTAACATATGCAATATGGGTATCATTTTCGCGGTATTTGGGGGTGCTCATTATGAATATGGCACCCATTTTCATACACATGTTCGCTAGCACGATTTTTCAAATAATGGCAACTTGGGTATCATTTTCGGGGTATTTGGGCGCGTTTATTACGAATATAGCATTTATATCTAAATTCAAGATGCCCGTCGCGTCTTTTCAGATTAATGCAATATGGGTATCGTTTTCGTAGTGTTTAGGGGTGCTCATTACGAATATAGCACTTACTTCTAAATACAAGATGGCGCACATGACTTTACAAATAAATGCGATAATGGTATCATTCTCTATGGACTTGGGGGTGCTTATTACGAATATAGCACTTATTTCTAAGTCCAAGATGGCGGGCACGTTCTTACAAATAATGGCAATATTGGTATAATTTTCGAAGTATTTGGGGGTACTCATTACGAATACAGCACTTTCTTCTAAATCCAATATGGCGTGCACGATTTTTCATATAATGACAAGTTGGGTATCGTTTTCGAATTAAATAGGGTTGCTTATTACGAATATAGTACTTATTTCTAAATACAAAATGACTGACATGAATTTTCAAATAAATGCAACATGGGTATCATTTTCGAGGTGTTTGGGGGTGCTCAATGCGAATATAGCACTTATTTCTAAATCCAAGATGGCGAACACGACTTTTCAAATAATGTTAAGTTGTGTATATTTTTCGAAGTATTTGAAGAACTCATTGCGAATATAGCATTTATTTCTAATCCTAAATGGCGAACACGACAATTCAATTAAAAGCAATTTGGTTATCATTTTCGAAGTTAATGAGATAAATGCTATATTCGTAATGAGCATCCCCAACTACCTTGAAAATGATACCCATATTGAGTTTTTTTTTAAATCATGTCCACCATCTTAGATTCTTAAATAAGTGCTATATTCGTAATGAGCACCACCAAATAAATTAAAAATGATACCCACATTGCATTAAAAAAAAATCGTATCCTCCATCTTGTATTTATAAATAAGTGCTATATTCGAAATGACCACCACCAAATACCTCGAAAACGATACCCAACTTGCCATTATTAAAAAAATCGTGTCCGCCATCTTGGATTTAGAAATTAGTGCCATATTCGTATTGAGCATTCCCAAATACCTCAAAAAGTATACCCATATTGCATTAAAAGAAAATCGTGTCTGCCATCTTGGATTAACAAATAAGTACTATATTCTTAAGGAGCACCCTTACATACCTCGAAAACGATACCCAACTTGCAGTTATTCGAGTAATCGTGCCTGCCATGTTTGATTTAGAAATGAGTGCCTTATTCGTAATGAGTATCCCCAAATATCTTGAAAAGGATACCCATATTGCATTTTTTTGATAGATTGTGTCCACCACCTTGGATTTACATATAAATGCTATATTCGTAATGAACATCCCCAAATACCTCAAAAACAATACCCAACTTGCTATTATTCGAAAAATTGTGTCCGCCATCTTGGATCTAGAAATGAATGCCATATTCGTATTGAGCATCCCCAAATACCTCGAAAAGGATAGCCATATTGCATTAAAAAAAATCGTGTCTGCCATCTTGGATTTACAAATAAATGCTTTATTCTTAATGAGCACCCCGAAATACCTCGAAAACGATACCCAACTTGCAATTATTTGAAAAATTGTGCCTGCCATCTTAGATTTAGAAATGAGTGGCATATTCGTAATGAGCATCCCCAAATACCTCGAAAAGGATGCCCATATTGTATTTTTTCGATAAATCGTGTCCGCCATCTTGTATTTACAAATAAGTTCTATATTCGTTATGAGCATCCCCAAATATCTAGAAAACGATACCCAACTTGCCGTTATTTGAGAAATCGTGTCCGCTATCTTGGATTAAGGAACAAGTGCCATATTTGTAATGAGCACCCCCAAATTCCTTGAAAACGATACCCAACTTGCCCTTATTCGAAAAATCGTGCCCGGTATCTTGGATATAAAAATAAGTGCCATATTCGTATTGAGCATCCCCAAACACCTCGAAAAGGATACCCATATTGCATTAAAAAAATCTTATCTGCCATCTTGGATTTACAAACAAGTGCCATTTTCGTAATGAGCACCCCCAAATACCTCGAAAACGATAACCAACTTGCCGTTATTCGAATAGTCGTGCCTGGCATCTTGGATTTAGAAATGGGTGCTATATCCGTAATGAGCATTGTACGGTGCAATATCGTACATTGTGTTTATGCGGCATTTTACGTATTCATGCGACATTTAGTTATAATTTATATTTAGTTCACAATCAGCCATCGCGCAGTGTACTCATTTCACACCTATCAAATGTATCATTATTAGTTGTAAATCAAAACTAATAAACATTCTTAACAGTTATAATACTATCATTTATAAGTGTATGGAACACCGTACATCTTAATGGTCCTTCGAGCCTTCGTGACGTCGAAATTCGGCGTGTGAGATTCATCGAATCAGCACTGCAGCTATCAACCACGTGAGAGCACGACAGTTCTCGCTACAAGCAGGCTCACTACAGCAGCCATTTCAGTGTTAATTTGTATTTCTTTGCGTTGGTAGCGAATCGTTTTAGCCGGCCTCCCACAAGCGGGTCTCACCGGCTAGATTGAGAAGGCGCACATACCACGTGAAGTTTACAATTACGCTGAACTATCAATTTTCCGTAAGCAAATCAATATGGAAAATTTATTAGCAATTCAAAATCAGCTCATAGGAGCAATTGAGCAGCTTTTGATCAATTTCAAAAAAGATGGCGCCGACCGCAAGACGCCAGCAAACATCAAAAAAAGGTTAGACACCTTAGAAGCATACTGGGTTGAATTTCGAAGCAATCATAGTCAACTGTGCCAATATGAAGATCGCAGCAACGAATACTTTACCAAAAATACTTACGAAAAAACGAAGCAATTCTACGGTGAAGTACGCTCATACCTTCAGCAATATCTAAAAGAAAAAATATTAGTGGACAAGCCAGGCACATCCACTGATTCTATTTCTGCTCCAT
>NW_020653822.1:0-10765 GCF_003589595.1 Hyposmocoma kahamanoa
CTGTGTTTTATGATGTAGGGTTGACAATACAGACTTTTCAAGCAAATCTTTATCATTGAATAACTTGGAAACTATTACACTTAGAGCAAAAAGACTTTCAGTACAGTTAAGTACATATTTAAGACTCTTCACGGTTTTCGGCTTTGTCGGTCGTTCTGTTCCACCCGGTATACGATAGGTAATAATTGCAAAACTAAATAGTATTGGCATTCATTACAGTCGAAATCTTCAGCTAACACTCAACGTCAACAATCGCGCCACAAGTTGTAATTTTGACATTTATTTTCTATTTTTTCTTTGCTTAGTAGGGATGTTCGTTAATTTCAAGTGATTACCTGTTATATTGAGAAATACTAGCAAAAATTTGAAGGCGATTCGAGGTAGCGCACTAGAATAAGCAGAAAAAAAGTGGACAGCGGCGGTATTGTTTTTGTTTGGCAACCATAGTTGCCAATAACGTTTGGTGCATTAATGTCATTGGCGACTATAGTTGCCAATAACAGTTCAGTGGCTACCCGCTCACGCGATGCGCTACCCCCACCTACACGGCCCTTAAAGGATAGGATAAACCTATCGCAAAATGGCGGCTAACTGGTTTCGAAAAATTAGAAAAGCATTCAGTTTAAAAATAAGTTTTTATAAATAAAAATTATTGTTCTACATTGCTAAATAAATACCCTCTGTACTACCAACAAAAACATCTCAAATAAAATGCAGTAACACACCGCAAATCCTGCACTTAAAAAGCACAAATGAAATTTTTGATGTACTTGGATAAATATGACATTATTCCGTTTGAGTGGTTCTAACGTTTACCAAGAAATTACTCCTTAAAGCATAGTTTATAAACATTTATATTAAGGGTAAACTTATGGCTATTTCTTGAAAAGTAACACAAAAATACGATGGAAAAATATTACATCATTTTGACATTTAACAAAGACGTTACGATAATTCTCTTGTATTTTGATAACTAATATCTCGTGATTTAGTAGCTTTTTACTGGAAATATTAACAATAGTAGTAAAAAGCTATCTAACCTACCTACCAGACACTAACACAATATGAAATACGATATAAATACCTGAAAATCAGCTTTCAAAATGACTTAACCCTGAAAATGCTTGCTTTGCTTGAACATGCTTTTAGGCGCTCCGCACACAAATTTTGAGTATTGCTAAGGGGCGCCCTCTGGGGATAAATAAAGTATGTGTGTTTTGTATTTGCTGTGTAGTTATCTGCTTATGTATGTGTAATGGAATGTGTATATTATAATTATTATATTTGTTGTAAAGAAGAACGTAACTATAATACGTAATCGTAATAGATAAGGTACTAAAGTAACACAATCTTAACGTGCTTAATGGTGACATGCCAAGCACATTTTTATACTAACTGCTAAATAAATAACGAATTGTACAAATTCAGAATTTGAACAGATGGCGACGTTTTCGATTGAATATTTAGTTGTACCTACTTACGCAGAATCAAGAACATAGCTAAAGTGGACGGCGCGGCGGCCCTAATTCTGAGAAACTTTCAATAGTATTTTACGCTTGAATTCTGTATATATAACCACTGTATATATTCATTTAATTAAGAAATAAAGTATATTTAAATGTGACGAGCATTTAAATACATATCCATTAACACTAGAATCATATAAAAATATGTTTTTACTATTTTTAAATTTAAAAACAGTCGCGGAATTCGCGAAAAATTTTCGAAAATGTCGTAAAACAACTGCAGGTCGCGACGAAGAAAATTGACGAATCCTACCCAAATTCACAATGTAACGACCTAAATATGGTTTTAATACAACCTATATTGAATAGTTGTGTTTGAGTGATATTTTACTTACAAAATTAATTTAGATACCTTATATAGGCCGATTTTTCATCAGCTTTGTCTGGGAAAAATGTGTGAAAGTTCTTTGATCATAAGCACTGTTTGCTCGACGGTAGTAGGTATACCAAGCACGGTGATGGATGAAGTGAGGATAGGTGAGGTAAATAATCGAAAACAAGCAATACAGTAGCACCATTCGGTACCAACAGATTTATTACAACCACTATTCTGCCTTGCTAAGCCGAAAGGCGCTATCTCTGAGATACTTTTAGTTTTAAATTTGTTTTATACCATTCCATAACTATAATAATTTCGCGTATAATGTTATAATATAAATAGCGCTATCTAACTTAAAACATTTAAAAAACCACTAAGAAATATTTTTAAATAAAATATAATTACATAAAATGCAATTTACAAAATCTCGATTTTCCCAAAACTTACTCAGATTGAGATAGCGCTTTTCGGCTTATCAGTGCAGTATTAGCGGATTACAATAATAATAATAGCAAAATTGTAAAATTGTTTATTGAATAACTTATTGTACAAATGAATAACTAAAGACTAATTATGCGAATAAATGTAAAATATAACACATATACCTGGACTAGGAGAATCCTGTGTTTCAGATAAAAAGTACCTACTAATTGTACAGGTGGATATATGATTAAATCATAAGCAAAAAATTATTAAACAATAAAGTGCATATGATATACCTATACGCGAATGATATACCTATTAGACAACATTTATTTTGGGATAATTAATAATTATCTGTATCGTCGTAGACATATTTTGAAAGAATTCTTGGAGAATTGACCTTTATGTAACAAAAATGATACATGACTAATTTGGCGTTTAATTTATTGTACAAAATTGGCCCAAAAAACACAAAAAATCTGGAAATAAACACATATTTTGATAATACAATTTTTTTTCTTTTAATAACAAAATTCATTAATCCCTACACGGAACACTTTGTATTCACTATTTCGTTTATCAAGTTCCACACATGCAATGGTCCATTGTAATTTACGAATAGGACCATTGCACTCTTACGCCGGCACGCTGGAGCCACTGTACGTGAGCTAAATGGCCTAACTTAAAAAAAAATCGAACTGTCTGACCAGCCCACCTTCCGCTAGAAGAGCGTTAGCTGGTTCAGGCATTGCTGCAAAGAGAGGCCTTGGTGTCCCAAGAGTTTGATATCGAATATCGTCTAAAGTGGTGTAGTCCTGGAGAATATGTGTGTCCCAACCGCAAAATTTTCAGATTTTGTTAAAAAAGGGTATTGTAACAGAGTCCAGGGGGGCATGACAAAGGGGCTCGTGTCGACAGTGAAGGAAAAAACGCTTAATAAAGTTTAAGTGAAACTTTTAACAAAATTTAAGTTTAAAGTACAGAAGGGCGTAACAGGAGGTCCGGTAGGTGCTCGTACACAACCCGATCGCAGTCAATAGTTCAATGTGGTCCAGTAGGAGCAGTACACACATTGAATTCAGAATTAACAAAGAGATACTTTGCTCATCTACTTATGGTGCCGAGGGAAAATCTTAACATCGCGTTTTAGGAAATAGCCTCAAAGTGGTCAATGCCATCTAGCGGCGTCGCGTGGAACTAACGCTCCGTTACAGTATGATTTTTATCTATCATTGAATAAACGCCCGTTCTTGAGTTCTTGTGTAGATCTGTAAAAAAATATAAATCTATTTAATAATAACGCATAAAAGTAATAATAGTAACGCACACACTCAACATAGCCCCATACTAGAGAAACCCTGCGTCGCGAGTGCCATGGACTCACACACAGACAACCACAATTTACAACCAAACTCACGAGAGAAATAAACGTAGGCCATACAAATATTTCTCCCAGCCCGGGAATTGAGCCTGGAACCCCTGCGTGGCATATGGTGACTGTTCGGTCACAGAGGCAGTTTAAATAATTTACTCCTAAGGTTAAATAAAAAAGTAACCATTTTACACTTACGTTGTTGAGACTGATGGGATTGCTTGTCAGGTTCAACAGACGGACACAGAGACGATTGAAAAGGCATCGGCGAGATTTAGAGATAGTCCCTTTCTTTGTTAACTTTGAGTAACCTAAAACAAATAACATTATGAAATGATGCATTCGTATACGTCTATGTGCGTGCGTGTGTATTTGTATGCGAGCGAGAGCACACGTGTATGCTTGAGTAACTTCGTGTAAGGTATAACAGTGTATGCGCGCGAAAGTATTTGGTGTGTTAAATGTGTTCATGTTAGTTAGTGTTAATTGATAAACATGTCGTAGTGACGGCCGGCCATACAAAAGCACTGTCAAAATTCAAAATTCAAAATAATCTTTATAATAATAAAAATAACGCACACACTCAACATAGCCCCGCACTAGGGAAACTCTGTGTCGCGGGTGCTATGGACACACACATAGACAACCACAAATTACATCCAAACTCACGAGAGAAATAAATGTAGGTCATACAAATATTTCTCCCGGCCCGGGAATCGAACCTGGGACCTCTGCGTGGCAGTGATTTTTTGGCATGATTTTTTGACTTTGTGAAGATGACTATCAAGAAAAGCTTGTTTATTTTTGTTCCTCGTATTAATGTTATGTCTGTCACTATTTTTCATAAAGAAATTACTATTCCTTTTAACATAAATTACATTTTCATAAATGTACTGTGAGGCTAGTGTAAGAATGTTAATTTCCTTAAACTTATCTCTCAAAGATACTTTGGGACCCAGATTGTAAATTGCCCTAACTGTACGTTTCTGAAGGACAAGGATTCTATTGATATAGGCGGCATTACCCCAAAGCAAAATGTCATTAGACTGTGAAAGTAGCTGAAGTAAACCAATCTACCGGTTTCGACGTCTGAAAGTTTCCTTATTTTTTTAATCGCGTACACTGCAGAGCCGAGCCGTTTTGATAACTTACTTATATGGGGACCCCATTGCAATTTAGCATTTAACGTTATACCTAGAAACACAACTGTATCCACGAGATTCAATATTTCGTTTCTAACTACAATGTTTGTAACCGTCTCTCTAACATTGGGTAATGTAAATTTCACACAATTTGTTTTTTTCTCATTAAGGAGTAGGTTATTAACAGCAAACCAATCAACTACTTTAGATATAGCATTGTTCATATCGTCGAATATATATCGTGCCTTTTAACTTTAAATAATAAGGAAGTGTCATCAGCAAATAATACTGTCTCATGTTTTATACCCTCCATAAGGCTAGGTAAGTCATTAATATAAACTAAAAACAAAAATGGGCCTAGAATTGAACCTTGAGGAACACCCATGCTAATTGCAGACCCTGATGATCTCGTACCGTTAACATCGACCCTCTGTACCCTACCACGCAAATACGATTTAAGAAGATCGAGATCACGTCCCGCCACACCATAATGGCGAAGTTTCCTGACCAGTTTATCATTGTTTACACAATCAAAAGTCTTAGATATGTCACAGAATACACCAATTTGCGACTTCCCATGCATCAAATATATGATTAATCTACTCGACACCAGCATCGGTTGTAGAGCGACCCCGAGTGAAACCAAACTGTTTAGAAGACATTAGTACGGTAGCGTACGGTGGCTGATCGAAGAATCTGTTCACAACCACAGTCGGACCGCTGTGCTCCCAATGCGCTGGAACTCGTATGATGTCCACAAGTATGAACTCTAATAGTCGAAGTCACCCCGTCCCTAGGGGCTGAGGCTTTCGTTTTATGGAAACACAAGAGTTTAGTTTTCGAAACATTTAAGGTTAGTAAGTTGTGATTTAACCAGTTCGAAATATGTGACATGCCTTGTTCAACTTTTCGAAAACACTCAGGCCATGTTTTGTCGGAGAAGATCACGGCCGTATCATCAGCGTAGCATACGACTGAGGAATTGGGTAAAGAGATAGTTAACAAATCGTTGATGTAGACTAGAAATAATGATGGCCCCAATATGCTTCCTTGGGGGACACCAAAGTACACTGGTTTTATGCTACTGGCAAGACAGTCGATTTTAATACACTGTTTCCTTCCCTTCAAGTAACTCCGAAACCAGTTCCCAGCCACCCCTCTCACTCCCATCATCTCGAGCTTTCACTGCAGGATTGGGGTGGACACCGTGTCGAAGGCCTTTGCTATATCAAGGAAGATCCCTGCCGACATCGAGATGACCAACGATAGTCTCCACAAGGTGCAAGGCAGCGTCCTCCGTTGATCTGTGTCTTCTGAAGCCGAACTGTGACTTTGACATAAGGTCATGTTTTTCAAAAAACGTGACCAGTCGCTCGTTTACCAAACCTTCAAGTAGTTTAGACTATGTGCCCAAAAGAGAAATAGGCCTGTAGTTTTTGAGTTCATCTTTGGATCCACTCTTATGTATAGCGGACACAGCAGCTGTCTTCCAGTTGTCTGGAAACACGCCATTTGAGAAGCTCAGATTAAATATATGGACCAGTGGCACAGAAATGCTCTTTCCAATGATTTTCAGTAGTCGATTGGGCAGACCATCTATGCCTGGTGGCGCTATCTGACTTAAGTAGTCAAATACGAGCCTCGATTTCTTCAGCATTCGTTGGGTAAAGAAAAAAGGATTCCACTGGTTCATCCACATGAGCCACCTTCGCCGCTCTCATTCTTTTTTTGCAGGATCTTATCGACCAGAATCTTACCTATGGAGACAAAGTAATCGTTACAATAGTCAAGAGAATCGGTCGGTGTCTCCCTTATTTTGGTAAGATCAAGAGATTTAATGTTGGTGCGGCGAGTGTGCGTAATCGTACCTATGCTCTTGTCTTGGTTGTAGAGCGACTCCGAGTGAAACCAAACTGTTTAGGAGACATTAAGTTATTACTATAAAAATGTGCACACATCTGATTTAGAATAATTTTTTCAAATATTTTACTGAGAATTGGTAGTATTGATATAGGTCTAAACTTGGTGGGGTCAGAAATACTACGAGATTTGAAAAGTGGAATAACTTTACTTTGCTTCATGAGGTCAGGAAAGACACCATCATCAACACATTTATTAAAGACACAGGCTAAGTAAGGCGCAATACAATCAACTATAGAACTAATTACTTTGACTGAAAGACCATCAAGAACAGTAGTATTTTTTATATTTATAGACTTAAAGGTTTTAACAATGTCGTTTGGAAATACATGACGGAACCTTAAATTAGTGATACTAACTGCATTATTTTCTTTTAGTAAGGATTCAGCGGCGGTGGGAGATGAATTTAACGACTTAGTAGTCAAAATTGGAATGTCAGTAAAAAAATTTTCAAATATTTTAGCAACTTTTGCGTCTGTGTTTACAATTTTGTCATTAAATCTTAGTTGAAAATCTAAGTTACAAGGTTTGACCCTTCCAGTTTTGCTGTTTATAATATTCCAAGTCGTGTTTACTACATTCGCGCTGCTTTTTATTTTATTATTTATAAACATTGCTTTGGCTGCAACACAAACACTTCTAAACGTTTTCGAATATTTCCTAACAAAATCATTAAAACTGTTACTAGTGTTATAAGTCCTTTCATCGTAATGATTATATAGCCTTTGTCTACTTTTGTGAATTCCCACAGTCGCCCAATCACTAAATTGAAATGAATTATTAATAGTTATGATTTTGGACTTAAAAACATTACCACGTTCACTTTTCACTGTGTTGAAAACTAAATTATACAATTTATTGAGATCGTTAATGTACGGAATGTCAGTTAGTTTAAGCATTACGTTATTTCTATAAGCTTTAAGTCGACCATTATTTATCGGAACACATGTGATATCCTTTTTTGGCATTTTGTCAACAGTTATATTAAAAGTGGCCAATTGCCCGCAGTGGTCAGAAGTTAATTTATGTATAAATAGATTTATTACTAGGTACGGCGTAATATAAATGTTGTCTAAACAAGTGGCAGTAGTAGAAGTTATTCTAGTAGGCACCAAGAAAAGATTCACAAGATTATAACATTGGAAAAATGATATGAGCCTACTGCTAGCACTAGAATCTTCTAATAAGTTAACATTGAAGTCACCACAAACAGCAATATATTTATTTGGATTATTTAATTTGCCTAAAACTTCATCTAATATCGAGTTTTTAAAAGAACTAGTGTGAACCCAAGGTGTTATTAGGATTCCATTTAATTAAAACATCTAAGAAAGCTAAAGTACCACAATTCTCTTGTTCCATAGTAAATTGGATCTTAGTACTAAAAGAATTAAGATGGTCCAAGAAAGAAGCTTATTATGCACTCATTTCTAGATCCAAAATAGCGGATACGATTTTTCGAATAAGGGCAAGTTGGGTATCGTTTTCGAGGTATTTGGCACTAATTTGTAAATCCAAGATGGCGGACACGATTTTTCAAAAAAATGCAATATGGGTATTCTTTTCGAGATATTTGGGGATGCTCATTACGAATATGGCACTCATTTCTAAATCCAAGGTGGCGGGCACGATTTTTCGATTAATAGCAAGTTGGGTATCGTTTTCGAGGTATTTAAGAATAAGAATAAGAATATGTTTATTGGCATCACAAACACACAGAAAAAACAAAATACTTTACATATTTTCATTTTTAAGACAAGAACATGATACTTGTGCTAAATGAACATTAAGTGTGGGTTAAACATTAACAAAAACATGCATTGTTAACGTGATGCCATGCCTGAAAACATTGTGAGTCATTACAGGTGGTCCCACACTAGACTAAGCCTGTCCTGTGGCGACCTTTTTAGGGCTTCAATTTACTCGTTACGTTACCTACGATTATATTATACAAATAAAAAGAACTTATATATCTATTAAATCTAACATAAGAATAGGTTGTTATGTAATATTATAGATTGTATTAAGTAAAATAGCATGAATTTAAAATAATTGTGATCAACATATTATTTCAAAAATAAATATTTATATTTAACAATAATAATTACTAACTACTAAGGTGCTTCACGGGAATGAAAATGTAATTTTGTTCACAATTGGAAACTCACACCAGTAGCCACCGCAACAGGCAGTCACTCCAATTTGACAACTCCTGTCAAAACAATGAATGGCAACAACTAAAACCACAACCAACCCACTCACCTAACGACTCTTAGGAAGCTTTCTGTATATTCATAGTTCCAAGACTGCATATGCGACCCAATAATCCTTTTCGCTTTGTGAATATACCTCTCTTTAATGTCGCATATTTTTGCAATTCTGTTGTAAATGAAAGGAAATGCAAAGGTCCCAAAGCGTTTTTTCAAAAAAATGCAATATGGGTATCGTTTTCGAGGCTTTTGGGGATGCTCATTACGAATATAGCACTTGTTTGTAAATCCAAGATGGCAGACACGATTCTTTTTTTTTAGGTTCACAAAACTGGATACAATTCAAATTTCAGATAAAAGTGTTTGGTTGATATTATGTTACAAGAATAATGTACCCTACTAGACGTGAACGCAACAATACAATACAATACAAAAATTCTTTATTGTACACCAAAAAAGGAAACAAATACAATACAATTAAATTAAAAATAAGCGGTGGTACAATGGGCGGTCTTATCGCTTTAAGGGATTTCTGCCAGACAACTTTTGGATGGAAGTAATTATATAATTCACAGGAAAAAGACGGCGATGTATGAAGAATTACTAATCAACAGATAAAAATTGATAAATAAATGCAAATATACTTATATTTATAAATAAATAATAAAACCAATACATATATATGAATATCGTAAACTACTATATATTCTTATACTTATAAATATAAAAATTTCTAAAACGTAATTTCAAAACATAAAAATACCTAAGCAGTCCAGGTCACACTAAATTAAGGTAGTGTACTTTTACCATATTTTTGAATACATTCAATGATTTCGCTTGTTGAATAGACAAAGGTAAAGCGTTCCACAAACGAATAGCCTGAACAGTAAAGGACTTGTCGTAATACTGGGAGGTATGCAATGGCATCTTAAGTTGGAGAGTTGAAGAAGAGCGCAGAAGTCGGGGATTGTATTGATGGGCGAATTCAAATCGCTCCTTAAGATAAGGTGGTGTGTGAGGAATGAATAAGATGCCATAGAGAAGATTAAGAATATGAGCATTCCGGCGAAGTCTAATGGGTAACCACTTCAGCTCATTGCGATAAATGGAAACATGATCAAATTTCCTCAGACCATAAATGAAACGGATGCAAAAGTTTTGTAGACGTTCGAGTTTGTTGAGCTGTTCTTCGGTTAAATCCAGATAGCAGGTATCAGCATAATCAAGAATTGGAAGAAGAAGAGTTTGGACAAGCGCAGTTTTCATGGCAATAGGTAAAAAATTACGTAACCGTCTGAGAGATGCGGCAGACGCAAACAATTTGCGGCTGGTCTCAACTAATTGTGGTGCCCAAGATAGCTGCCTATCAATAAGTATACCTAGATTTTTAACATTGTCACTAATTTTAATGTAGGTGTCGTCTATAATAACCTGCGGCAAGCGAAACCAATCTATCTTGGATACCATTCTAGAGCTGCCAATAATAATCATTTGCGTTTTCGTTGCGTTCAGCTTAAGACCAAATTGTTTACACCACGTCGAAATATGACGGAGATCATTAGAAAGAAAGAAAGAAAGAAAGAAAGAAAAATAGTTTATTTGGTAACCATAGTACAAATAGAACGTAAAAACATAAATTAAAATAACCTTATTATAACATTTACTTAAAATAAAACAGTATTACATTTAAAATGGTACCAAAAAGGTCTCCACTCAGCTTATTTGTAACGAGACGTAGGGAAACATCTCGTTACGCTGATTTTCAGTGAAGCCAACAATTTACAGTTAAACAAAAATAAAGTGGCTTCGACCATGTAAAAAGAAAAATAAAGAAGAATTTAATTTAAATATGA
>NW_020653823.1:0-12089 GCF_003589595.1 Hyposmocoma kahamanoa
GATTTAGGGATGGGAATGACATGAGCTAATTTCCAATCGCTAGGAAAGACGCTAGTTGCAAGAGAAGTATTCAAAATGTGTGTGATAATTGAAGCCAGGATAGGTATCAGCATGTCGCGGCAAATACCATCTTCACCCACGGCCTTGGAAGTTATGGATAGGATACTCTTCTTAACTTCCCCCTCAGTGATTTCGCGAAAAGAAAAAGGTACACAATCAGGATGAGTAGCAGCGCCCAGTGAAGTGAGCGTGCCCGCTTTGATAGAGTCAGCTACAGTAAACGGTTACCAAAGCTACGCTAAAAAATGACTTTAATTTTAGGTTTGGGAGTGCGTACTCGATAAGACAAATATATGAGGTCATGGTATGAAAATGGGGTAGTGGTTTGTCCATGCAGGAGAACCGATTGAGGTTTAGAGACTATCTGAACATCTAAAGGTGAAGGTTGACAGTTAGGAGAATGATGGGTGGCAGTAAGTGGGAGCAATACAAAGTTCACAGCAGATACAATGGAGTTAAGACAGTCAGTCGGTTGTTGACGAACCGAACGCACGCATACACTGACCGCTTACGCGTTATCGCACGATACAGGGACCGTCAACTGATTTCTCGCCTGGGCCGCTTGTACCTAACCGAAATGTTCAAATGCAAGAGCTGTAATAATCAGTTCCGTGATGGAGCTCTCTGCTCTATTTGTCAAGGACACTACGACTTCGCCTGCGCAGGAATTACGGAAACGGGATACCGCAGACTAGGAGAGAGAAAGTCTATGTGGAGGTGTCCTACCTGCAAGAATTCTAGATCAGAAAGCCCGCTCCCACCTCTTCTGAAGTCCCCTGTACCAGCGGATATGGACACCGTGATGGCGGAGCTTAAGCAACTCTCCGCACAAGTGGCCTTGCTTCCAGAGCTAAATGCTAGCATACAAACAATCAAGGCCGAATTGTCCGAGCTAAAGACAATAAAGACTGAAGCAAATTAACTATATTGCCCGGGTGCCCATGCGAAATGACAAAAACAATAAAACAATTGTGGTAGGTGTACACAGCAGATACGTAAAGGATGAGTTTGTTGCTGCCGCAAAAAAGTGTACCACAATTGCTACTGATTTGGGACTCCAAGGTACCAACCGGGTATATGTTAATGACCATCTCACACTAGACAACAAAATATTGCTCAATAAAGTCAAGACGACGACTAAGGACCGTGGGTACGCATTCACTTGGGTCAAAGGATGTAAGATCTTCGTGCGAAAGAGTCCTGCTTCTCCCGTGATAGTTATTAAATCAGAATCCGATTTAAAAAACTTATAAGTTGCTGTATAGCTTGCCTAACATTTGCTATTTTCCTATCCGCAACCATTGCGGACCTTACTGTTCTACAGTTGGCGTGCGCTGACTTGCTAACCGGTTTTGTTTTACTCAGTGCAACTGCTTGCGCTCGCCTATTGCTACCGCTACCTTCAAAAGTAAGTTTAATTGTCATTTTCTGTTATTCCTTTTGTATCACTAATTGCTTTATTGCCGTTTTGTTACTAATTGCCCATATTCTGCAACTTCATTGTTATTTCGACCTTGCCTTTATTAAAATTAAATTTACGTATTTTTTCAAATCTACTCGCATGCTAATACATTTTTCTATTAATAATGAACCCATTTAGAATTTATTATCAAAATGTACGTGGTCTTAGGACTAAAACTACCACATTCCTTAGAAATATTTCTTTATGTTCGTATGATATTATTTGTCTCACGGAGACCTGGCTAAACGATGGCTTTTATAATAGTGAATTGTTTGACGATCGTTATATGGTCTGGAGACGTGATCGAAATTACGAGTCAACTGGCCAGATCATGGGGGGCGGGGTTCTAATTGCTGTGCGCAAAGACCTAGCAGTACAAAGCCGGCCTGAATGGTCCTCAAGCGCCGAGGATCTATGGGTCACCTTATCTTTGAAAAATCGTAATCCTAGATCCACTTACAAAATGCATATTGGTGTAGTTTATATCTGTGATCAGAATCTCGGTAACTCAATGCCGGTTCAATTGTCTAATTTTGCATTGAATGTGACTAAAATCACATCACATAACCCTTTAGACAAAATAATCATATTTGGCGATTTTAATCTGCCTTTTGTCTCGTGGACTGTTGATATCAATGATGGAATATCTCTTATCCCTTCCAATCTCCAAGGTCCACACCAGCTACAATTAATTGATAATTTTAATACATGTTCTCTCTCACAATATAACTCTTTTGCGAACGACAGCCATGGTCGTATTTTAGATTTAATTTTTTCTAATAATGTAGTTCATGTTCATGCTTGTGACCGTCCGCTTATCCCAGAAGATCCCCACCACCGCTCTTTGGTAACTACTGCGGAATTTGTTCAATTGCATACAATTAAGCCGCGCCAATATATTAAGTACTTGTATAATACTGGTAATTTTGATTCAATATGTGCGGACTTGGATGCTGTCAGTTGGCATTCCGAGCTTAATAGTCGTGGTATAGAAGATGCGGTATCATTTTTTTATAACGCTATTTATGGCTTGCGTGATAAATATATTACTACTACTGTAGTCTCGCCTTCTCATAAGTACCCTTTATGGTATAAGCGACCTTTAATTAAATTATTAAGAGAAAAGTCGAAGTTTCATAAAAAATATAAAACTTATGGCAATGCTTACGATCGTGACTCATTCGTGTTATTGCGTAAGAGGGCGCGTGAGATGGAGGAAAATATGTACTTTACTTATATCTCAAATATTGAAAAGTACATAAAAGAAAATCCCCGCGCTTTTTGGTCATTTATAAAAAGTAAAAACCAGTCTAACTTGTACCCCTCTGTGCTTGAATACGGTAACCGTTCGTCTGACCAAGGTGACGAAATATGTAATTTCTTTGCGGAGTATTTTCATTCAACTTTTCGAAATCACACCCCCTCTAGCACCTTAATCGATTCAGTATCAAATGCTTACACCGACTCATGTGCTGATATATCTACTGTTGAGGTAATTGAGACAAATATCTTAAAGTTAATGAAATCTTTGGATTTAACGAAATCTGCAGGCCCGGACAACATTCCCGCAATTTTAATTGTTAAATGTGCAAAGAGTCTAGTTCTTCCACTCTCTCTCCTGTACCGGCGCTCTCTTTCAGAGGGTATTGTCCCAAGTATTTGGAAGACTGCCTTCATCACCCCTGTTTACAAAAAAGGCCCTAAAAACAAGGTAGAAAATTACAGGCCCATATCGAAGTTAAGCCTGTTTGCGAAGATTTTAGAAAAAATTGTCTATTCACGACTATATCCTTCGCTGAAACAGTGCATTTCGCAGGATCAGCATGGTTTCTTGAGAGGTAGATCAACCACTTCGAATCTTTTACTTTGTGCAGAATTTATTACTAAGTATATGTCTGAACCATCACAAGTTGATATAATATATACGGACTATTCCAAGTGCTTTGATCGAATCGATCATATTATACTATTACAAAAGCTTCAGAGAATAGGTATAAGAGGAGACTTGTTTAGATGGTTTTCTTCTTATGTTAGAAATCGATGTCAAACAGTCGTTTTAGGAGGTTATTCATCTTTGTCTATGGGCATCCCTTCTGGTTTACCTCAAGGATCATTGCTAGGACCCCTACTTTTCACAATTTTTGTTAATGATATCGCTTCCTGTTTTCTGAAGTCTAAAATACTTTTATATGCCGATGATATGAAAATTTTACGTAGAATTAATGATATTAATGACGCCCATTGTCTTCAGGACGATCTTATTAGATTTCAAAATTACTGCATTATAAACAAATTGGATCTTAATGTTTCTAAATGCTATGTAAGTACCTATACCCGAAAATCCACAAAAATATTATATAACTACACATTATATAATGCTTCCCTAACTCGAGTAGATTCGATTAAAGATTTAGGGGTGACTTTTGACAGTAAATTGATATTTGATCAACATATTGATAATGTTGTCAAAAAAGCAAGTCGTTCGCTGGGTTTTGTACTAAGAATGTCCTCGGAATTTAAAAGTATTAAAACTTTTAAAATACTTTTTTGTTGTTATGTTCGGAGCCACCTTGAATATGCCTCTCAGGTATGGAATCCTCGCTATGAAGCGTATTCTGCACGAATAGAATACATCCAAAAGAGATTTTTGCGTTACCTACAATATCGAGCCGGTATATTTTTGCCAAACTATGAGACTAGGTGTCGCAAATTTCACTTTCTGCCTTTGTACAGACGTAGAGAAATAGCAGATTTGACTTATATTATTAACATAGCAAACGGCACTATTGACTGCCCCGAACTCCTTGAGCGAATAGGACTACGCGCAGGCAAGGTTGCACTGAGAAATCATATAACCCTTTACGTTCCCATATTTAGAACCAATTATAGGCAAAATGCATTTATAAGTAGAGCGTCTTGCTCATATAACAACTTATTGAATAAATATAGTGATGTAGACCTATTCAACACTAGTGCAAGTAAGGTAAAACGATTACTTAGTGATTATTTCTTTTCAAGCATTTAGCTGAATTTATAATGTTTTTAATGCTTACTATTCATTGTTTTTTAAGTGGTCAACTTCCTCTCCACCTACATTGTATCAATCTGTGGAAGCTTTTAATTAGCCCTCAGCATACATGCACTGATCTGTCAGGCATGTACTATATTTAAGCTTTTATTATTGTTACCTAGCTGTAAGTTTTCCGAATAAAATAAAAATAAAAAATAAAATAAAAATAAAGACGTGAAGACCGAAAGTTATTCTTTAATAAACAAGTATTAAGATCACCCATCAATATTACATGTTCGTAAGAGGCACTCAAGGATTCAAGGGTAGTCTCAAATAAATTAAAATAGTTTACATTAACACTAGGGCTATAAGTAACACCAACTAAGATATTGGTGTGATGTAAGTTGAGGTCTAGAAATAGATACTCTAAAGACCCAGTATAAGTGCTAGGAGACTGGCTGACGACGGAGCACGGTATATGACTCTTGATGTAAATACATACACCACCACCACCAGTCCCAACTCTGTCGTTTCGATATAATTTATACCCATTAAGTGTAAAAAGGGGGGATGGTAGAGAGGGTTTGAGCCAAGATACCGAGATTAAGATTCCATCAACTATGCCGTTGTTGAATGACGTATTTAATTCAGAAATGTGTGCAGGGACACTCTGCGCTAACACTGTGGTAGTGTAGAAATCTTCACACTATCGACTACGAACGGTTCGATGTGGATCTGTCTACCATAGACTGGATGAGAATAACCCACTTAGAGGATGTCAATGACATGGTGAAGCAATTCAGTGAATGTTTGGTGGGTTTGTTCGATGTACATGCTCCCCTTCGGATATTACATGCCAAACAGCGCCAGTACCCGTGGATTACCTACAATGTGAAACAACTTGTAAAGCGCCGTAACGAAGCACATGCTGTGGCACGACACAGTGGCAATGACTCGCAAAAATCTTACTATAAGGACCTCAAAAAAGTTGTTAATGATATGTTGATAAGTGAAAAAAAGGCTTACTACAATCATTACGTAAATAAACAGAAAGATTCTCGAGTATTATGGGCACATATAAAAAAAATGTTAACATAAAAAGTAAACCAGAGCTACCTATACATATCTTGAACGATCCTAATTTAATAAACGACCACTTTTTGAATGTACCTGGTAGTCAACAGACATTACTATCAGATATAACATATTTTCAGCAAAATAGCAAGATAAACACAAAATTATCACTAACAACAGTAGAAGACAATGAGATCCTGCAAATCATGCGATCATTGAAGTCAAACGCGGTTGGTCTCGACGGGATATCACTGGACATGTTACTGTTGTCGTTACCTGTCATACTGCCTGTTGTTACAGCTATGGTGAACAGATCTATTGAAACCAACACGTTCCCAGTGGACTGGCAGCATGCAGTCATAAGGCCTATTCCAAAAATTAATAATCCTTCCACCTTGAGAGATATTCGGTCCATAAGCATACTGTCTTGTGTATCGAAGGTCGGAAGACAATTGTAGCAAAACAAGTAACAAACTTTCTAGAAAGTAACGAAGTTCTTCCTAACGTACAATCTGGGTTTCGTAAAAAACATAGTACGACAACTGCTATGATTAAAGTAGTTGATGACATCCTATCTGCACAAGACAATGGACAGGGCACCTTGTTAACACTGCTGGATTTCTCTAGAGCCTTGACTGCATTAATGTTAGCCTACTACTAGCTAAACTGCATTATTACGGATTTGCTGACTCCATCATCAAATGGTTTGACAGTTATCTGAAAAATCGGTCTCAGTGTGTTGAAATTTCTGATCTTAGTGGTTCTAAATTACTATCAAAAACACGTGACGTTACGCGCGGAGTACCACTAGGTTCAATTTTGGGCCCTATTCTCTTTATAATCTACAGCGCGGATGTGATAGATCAAATAAAATTCTGCAAGTATCATATTTACGCTGATGATATACAGATTTATATATCTTGTAAACCGTGTGATACTCCTGAAGCCGTGGATAAGTTAAACGAGGATCTAGAACGTATAGCCTCTTGGTCAGTTTCAAATTCGTTAGTGCTAAATGGCAGTAAACCCAAATATATGGTGCTGGGTACAAAAACTCAAATAGCGAAAATTAATAGTCGTAATGTTACTTTGGCGATCAGGGGCGTAAACATTGAGCGAGTAACTGAGGCTCGGAATCTTGGACTCCTTATGGATGAAACACTTCACTTTGAGAATCATGTGTTAGGCATCGTCAAAAATTGTTTCTATAGGTTAAAGGTATTATATAACATCAGAAATTACCTTAATACCGACATTCCGGCATTAACTTGTGTGACTCACTAGTTCTGTCAAAATTTAATTATATGGACGTGGTGTATGGGCCGCGACTGTTGAAGCGCACGCAACAAGTAATTCAGCGAGTGCAGAACGCCTGCGCAAGGTTTTGCTTTGATATACCACCACGCACGCACGTAACCCCGTTTACAGCCGTGCGGTGACGGATTAGAATACAATTCACCGCCCCTCTCTTCCCGTGGGTGTCGTAAGAGGCGACTAAGGGATATTGAGCTACCAGCTGCTCCACTGGTGGTAGGGCTTGAAAACCCGCCTGGTTAGTGACCACCGTGCGCATGATGGAAAACCCGCCAAGTATTCGCTAGTCGGATGCGTTCCGGGATCAGTCAGCGTACAACCAGAGCCCGAGGGAACGCTGCCGCGACATTTGTGGTCTGTGGAGGCTTCCGCCGAACCAGTGCCAGGACAACGGCATTGACCCGCCGGCCAGGGAGACCCGTAGAAACGGTTGTTCCGCTGGCCGCCCGCGGTACAGTACAGGGGCCCAAGCGTGCTTAACCAGCTCGTGAGGCTGCCTCACCATGCCGCGCATAATCTCGGTGTGGTTCGTCGTGCCGGTTGGTGACCGGGAGGTGGGGTCCCGGCGGCCATTCCCGGGGGGGTTCAGGGGCCCTTCCGTCCGGCGGATCAGCGCAACTTGTCTGTAGGCAAGTCTCTGGGGAAGCAGGCCCCGCGATTTGACCGCTTGTGTCGCGGCACTGTTTTCTCGCTTCACGCCTCTTTTTCCCTCCAACATGTTAGCGCAAAGTACAAATTTCGGTCGTACAGCGGTGCACACCCCCACCACTAAAGCGCTCTTTAAGGTGGAGTTCACGAACATTCGAGGACTCCACAGTAACATCCACGCCGTCCATCAACATCTTGAGACGGCTCGACCAGAAATGCTGTTCCTTACGGAGACGCAAATACTCTGCCCGGCTGACAGCAGCTACTTGAATTACCCTGGCTATATGCTTGAAGAGTCCTTCAAAGCGAAAGCTGGGGTCTGCTTGTTTGTCCGGGCAGATGTTTGCTGTCGCCGTCTGCGTCATTTGGAGGACCCCTCCTTCTCCATCCTTGGGGTACATGTTGACCTGGGCAGTCATTGCCGTGTCTACATGTGCCTCTACAGATCCCACCACGGCGACATGGAGACAACTCGTCTCATGGACCACCTTACTCGGGCGGCAGATGACGCGCAGGCGCAGTTTCCTACAGCGGAATTGGTGTTTTTAGGGGACTTCAATGCTCACCACGAGTCGTGGTTAAGTTCCTCTAAAACTGACCATGCTGGAAGAACTGCCCACACATTCGCTCTCACACACGATTTAACCCAACTGGTGAATCAGCCCACCCGGATTCCAGATAGGGTTGGTGACGCGCCCTCTTTGTTGGACCTTCTGCTGACGTCTCGCCCGGCTGGATATCGGGTGGTGGTCCAAGCCCCTCTGGGCACTTCGGATCACTGCTTGATATCCACTAAAGTGGCAACGTTACTGCCACCACCACCTACTGTGGCTAAACGCCGCATTTGGCATTATGCGTCGGCAGATTGGGACGGTATGCGGGACTATTTTGCATCCGTTCCCTGGCGGCAGCGCTGTTTTAGTGAGGTGGATCCAACAGCTAGCGCGACTGCCGTTGGTGATGAGATCTTAATCGGGATGGAATACTACATCCCGCATTCGGATCTCGTCAGTAAAGGGAGGCGCAACCGCTGGTTCAACCGCGAGTGTGCTGTGGCTGTTGAGAACAAACAGACTGCATACCGCGCTTGGATCAGGGGTCTAGCTTCAGACGATCCCAATACGAACTCACTTAAAACAGCCTACAATAATGCCACCAGGTCTTGCAAAAGAGCGTACATCAGAGCGGATGCTCAGCGCGTCGCACGAGTTGGCCAAGAACTCTTGACGCATCCCACAGGTAGTCGTAGCTACTGGCGTCTGGCCAGAGCCGTTGCGTCGAATTTCTGCCAGCCCTCGCTGCCACCGCTGAGATATTCTGACGGCAATCTAGCCCACAAGCCGCAAGATAAAGCCGACCTCTTGGCAAATCTGTTTGCGGCTAACTCCTGTCTCGACGACTGTAACGCACAGCCACCAACTCTACCTCACTGTGGCTACACGATGTCTGATATTCGTATCAGACAATGCGATGTGCGTACGCAGCTGCAGTCTCTCGACGTCCGGAAAGCTAGTGGTCCTGATGGTATCCCAGCGATTGTACTTAGGAATTGCGCAGCTGAGTTGACTCCCGTGCTAACGCGACTGTATCGTCTGTCGCTCTCTTCAGGTCGTGTGCCGGACTCTTGGAGAGAGGCTAATGTGCAACCAGTTCCCAAAAAAGGCGACCGATCAGACCCGCATAATTACCGTCCCATAGCCATTACTTCCATAATATGCAAGGTTTTAGAGCGGATCCTTAATAAACAACTGACCCAATACCTAGAAGATCACTCCATAATTAATGATCGGCAGTATGGGTTTCGTCCGAAACGATCAACGGGTGACCTTCTAGCGTACTTATCGCATATTTGGGGTGAGGCTATAGACAAACGTGGCGAATCGTTGGCTGTTAGCCTCGATATAGCCAAAGCGTTCGATCGGGTCTGGCACAAAGCTCTTCTCTCCAAGCTCCCGGCGTACGGTTTGCCAGCCCAGTTATGCAGCTGGATTGCCGATTTCCTTCGTGAGCGGAGAATTCGCGTCGTTTCTGACGGCAGCATCTCGAGGTTCGTGAATGTGAACGCCGGCGTACCGCAGGGATCCGTCCTATCTCCCACGCTTTTCCTTCTGCATATCAATGATATGCTTCCACTTGGGAATATTCATTGTTGTGCAGATGATAGCACTGTTCATGGGGGATATCATGGATTCCCCGCAGCTGGGCGCGCCGATACTGACAGAGAGCGATCTGATCTTGTCGTTGAGCTCAATAGGATATTGGACCTCATATCTGCATGGGGATCCAGTAATCTTGTTGAGTTCAACGCCAAGAAAACACAGGTTTGCGCGTTAACAACAAAATTGTCGCCGTTCCTTCCCATGCCTTCTCTGATGAGCACAGCACTTTCACCTCAGAGCAGTTTCACCTTGCTCGGTATGGAAATCTGCTGTGATTTGAATCCAAGGAGCTACATCGAATCTGTGATCAAAACAGCCTCACGGAAACTCGGAGTCCTGAACAAGGTGCGACGTTTTTTCACGCCGGACCAGTTATGCCTGCTGTACAAAACACAGGTCCGGTCTTGCGTTGAGTATTGTTCGCACTTGTGGGACGGCTCCGCCAAGTACCTACTCGATGCCTTGGATAAATTACAGCGTCGTGCTACTAGAATTATAGGCGACGAAGAGGTCTCATCACGCCTTGAACCTCTGCAACTGCGTAGAGATGTTGCATCGCTTAGCGCCTTTTACCGCATGTACCATGGTGAGTGCTCTGAGGAGCTGTTCAACCTCATCCCCCCTTCCCCGTTCCTGCTCAGAAGCACGCGTGCTGGCCTTCGTAGTCACCGTTTCACTACCTGCCGCATTCCATCGCGTACTAAAAGGTTCGGTGGCTCCTTTCTCTGCCGCACGGTTGACAAATGAATAAATATATTCATGAGGGTCCGCTAGGTGGCGCATTGAAGTAAACATTGGCTCCGTATAATTATTAATTTAAAAATTGTTAACCCATCTGTACAGTAATAGAAACGATTCCAAACGTTACGTGTGAACTCTATACGCGTGTGACAGTGTTTGTGACAATATTCGTTCATGTGTTTTTAAACTACAGAAACATTAATAATTTTGACTAAAACTACAAAAATTGACCGATAATTACCAAAAACAATTTTACTAATACCAAACCACTTACACAAAAAAGCTTAAACAAGTGTTAAAAGATAATATATTGTAGTGAAACAGTGCCTAAATTTAAATCTTAGATTTTAACGATTATTCATTCGCGAACTTATGCTATGCATAAGGTTTTGACTATAAATTAATGTTGAAGGTAAAATGTGTTGATGATCCGAATAACCAGTACATTCAGACCTCTGGCTTGCGACTTTTATGCATAGTCGTCGTGCCAAGATCCGTTGGACATTAGTGGGTCAACCGTCCAGCCACCGAGACCTATCGCTTACGGCCGCAAACACGGCTGCCCGGTGTCTCGCACGACTGTTTTCTTGTGAGTCTGACCGTATTGTCTGTCGGTATTGTATTTTGCTTAAATCGACCTTTAAAACTCTAGCCCCAAACATTACTGCAAGATGGAGAGCTCCAAGAGTGTTTGTGCGGGTTGTCGTCAGCAAATTCAGGATAGGTACTTTTTATCATGCTGCCTATGCAAGGAATCATACGATATCCAATGTGCCAATGTTCCTTTAGTAAGATTTATTAACACAATGAAGGAAGAGCATAAAACGACTTGGAAATGTCCCTTTTGTTTCTCCAAGATGGCTAAAACAAATAACTCTGATACCCCAGTTCGCCAAAATTATGACGACACCGACTTGGAATATGGCGTGTTCGTTAATAAAAATAAAATTCGTCAACAAAGACGCCAAGCAATATCGCCAGTGGGAGATGATTCGAAAACATCTTGTGGAGGAGATAAACTGTTGGAAGATTCAGTGCAAAATATTGACCCAGACATTATGATTTCCCCTAATTCACAGAGTCTAAAAATGAATAACCAAGTAACCCTTGAGCAAATAAACACCCTGATTCAACAGAATCTCCAACAAAATAATAAATCTATTTTACAAGCCATTCAGAATGCTATCCACAAAGAAATAGAGAACGCTCTAAAGGACCTAAAAAATGACTTTAAACAAAACATAGAGAATTTAAAATTGGACCAAAATGCTGCCGATGGAAAAATCTCTGCCCTACAACAAAAAATTGAACACCTTCAAAATGAAAGCTTAAAATTGCAAGCGGCGAACAAAGACATCCAAGAAGAATTAAACAGCATTAAGGCATATATACATAGTATATCTCCAGATAAAATAGAAAGAAAATCTGAAAATCATATTGTTTTACATGGCCTAACTTCTAACAACAGAGAGTCTGAAGATGAACTGTTCAGTCGAATTTCGTACATTTTTCATGACTTACTGAACATAGACATATCCCAATACATAGAAGAGATAGTTTTCATAGGGAAAAGCGGTATTAGTAAGCCAATAAAAATTGAATTAAGTAATAAAAGGTTAAG
>NW_020653824.1:0-13172 GCF_003589595.1 Hyposmocoma kahamanoa
AGTGGAGGAGGCTACACCGACAAGAGCATGGCTCTTAAATAAAATGAATGAATGAACGTGTTCTACTCCCTACTCTCCCCTCTTGTCCCCCGCGCTCTCGCTGTGCATCAAACGATTATTTATTTTTTTTTTTTTAATAAAATATAAGTGCGCATTTGACATCAATCTCACCTGATGGAAAGTGACGATGAGGTTGATGATGGAGCATGCACACCTAAATAATGCCTATTCACTCTGGCCTTGAAAAGGCCCAAGTTATAACGTTCAGGAAACAAGTCTGCAGGCAGGGAATTCCACTCCATAGCCGTTCGCCATATAAATGTGGAAGCATAACGCTTCGTGCGAATCTTTGGAATATCCACAACATAAGGTTGAACCCATGCCTACGCCTAGTCCCCCGGTGATGGAAAGGGGAAGGTTAAAGTAAAGTAAAGGTTAATTAAATCGTGTAATTCAATCGCACACTCTCCGTGATATATTCTATAAAACACCGATAAGCAGACAACTTTACGGCGGTGTTCAAAGCTCTGCAGCTTCGCCTCCACTAATCCCAAGTCACCTATAAGCCTCCTGGCAAGGTTGTCAATTGAATCCAAAGTGGCCAGTTGGTATGTAGCAGAGCCATCCCAAAGGTGGCAGCAGTACTCCAAGCACGACCGGACTTGCGCTTGGTACAGCTGAAGCAACTGTCCTGGTGTAAAGTAACGCCTCAGCCTGGGAAGGATGCCAAGCTTCTTTGCTGCATTTTTGGCCATAGATTCAATGTATCTGCCGAAGTTCAAATTGGACGACAGGTCCATTCCAAGTAGCTGGAGACAGTTGGCTATCGGTATGGATATATCACGAAAAGTCGGAGTCAGATCAAAGGGACTCCGTTTTGTGGAGAATAGACACGCCTGCGTTTTGGTAGCGTTAAATTTGACCAGATTGGCATCGCCCCAATCGGAGACTGCCTTGAGCGTCAAATCCAAACGGCTAACCATGAACTCTCGACAAGAATGTATTTCCTCTCCACTGACTCTCGCATTGGTCAAGTACCTATCTACAACTGTGCTGTCATCAGCATACGCAAAGGTACCTGGACTTAACATATCATTGATATACAGCAGCAAACAGGTAACCAGTAATTATAAAATAAATGATACTCTGATTAGTCGAGCTAAATCAGTCAAAGACTTAAGCACATGGTTCGACACTGAGCTCATTTTTCGAGAACATATCACAAAAATTAGTAGATCTTCCCGCAAATGTCTCGGTTTCGTCTTAAGACAAAAGGTCGTTAAAAACCCACCTCACGTCGTGTCTTTTGTATAACTTTTTTGTTTGGAGCAAATTGGAATGTAATGCTATCATTTGGAACCCCGTCCATCACAACCACACACAAACATTAGAGAAAATTCAGAAGACATTTGCTCGAAACTTATACAAATTGTACGGATATTACCCCTTACTTTATCCCACAGCATTTATTTTAGGCATGGTAAATTATAGAATGCTAGAAGTGAGACGCAATCTGGCTCTGGTAACTTGTGTGTTTCGTCTAGTACGGGGAATAATATACAACCCATTTTTGTTGTCCAAGGTAGGCTTTATGGTACCTAGAACTAATCTGGTGCGACTTCATAGTATGAGGTTATTTGCAGTACCTACCACACTATGTAGAGTGAGTGAGAGCACTTAGGTATCTAAATCAGTTGCTCAACTTTGACTCCTCATTGGACCTTTTTGCATGCTCAGAAACAAAATTCATATTTTCCGCAGGACGCTATCTGGAGTCCTTGACCGGAGACAGCAGTATTAAGTGTTAGTTTAAAATGTAATAACAAATGGATTTCATCTTTTTTTTGTCATTAATGTTATTCTGTAATAATTTATTGTTTATGGTATTGTATGTATAATTTTATCAATATTCATATTTTATTCACTTTTGTAATTTACTTAAGATTGATCGTTCATTTAGCTTTAAGTCTTACTATTGCGTTTGGGTTGACGTAAGCAATATGTAATAAATAAATAAACAGCAGAAAGAGAGTTGCAGACAGTACGGAACCCTGAGGAACTCCGGCATCAATCGCCATCTGTTCGGAAAAGTAGCCTTCTAAGACCACTCGAATCAAACGTTCGCTCAAGAAATCCGAGATCCAATTGCAAAGGTCAGTGGGAAGCCCATAAGAGGGAAGCGTCCTTAATAGGCTTGCGTTTCAGACACAAGTGAGAGGCGGTACAGGCGTATGAGAACAGGAGACAACTCAGGCGCACAGTTACGCTGGCCTATTACTGGAATTCCATCTGGTCCACTAGCTTTATTCACGTCTAGATTCTGCAGAGTTCCAAGTACCACTTTTTAACGTATGCGAACTAGCGCTATAATGCAGCCAGTCTGAGGTAAGGTAGGTGGTAGATTCCCTGCGGCATCCAGACGCGAACTCTCTGCAAAGAGTGAGGCAAAAAGATTCGCCTTCTCTTCCGCAGTATGAGCCTGCGAACCATCCAGGCTCAGCAGAGATGGAAAACAAAAGTTAGATTCGACCGCTTTGGTCAGAGACCAAAAGGATTTGCTGCCTGCTGGATAAGAGGCAAGCTTGGCCCCTATGCGGCCCACATGGTCGAACTTGGTCCTACGTAACACGATTTTGCACTTCTTGGCGACCTTATTAAAAAAAAGCTTTCTTCAAATTCCGAGTACTCGGAGCTTTGTGTAGTCGAGCATCTGCTCAAGCTTGGTAGGCGGGCTGTTTACGTGCTTAGGCACAACTATAATCAGCGTTAAACCATGGACGAGTTTGGGGTCCATTGGGTACATCAGAGTATGGTATGTAATACTCCATACCCAAACGCAAGACCTCGACTACAGCATTAGCACAGCTCGACGAGTCTCTTGAAGTAAAGCACGCCTGTCAGGGACATGACGCAAAGAAATGGCGCATTTCGCCCCAATCTGCTAATGTATGTATCGCCACACCCGCCTCATATCACTAGGAACCTGATCAGGTGGGGAGTATACGGATACAGTTTTCACCAGACTCATCAGACGTCTCACTCAGATATTGGAACAGCTTGGTTGTCTCCTGATCTCCTGATGTACACTATTTGTGTCTACCAGAAGACAGAAAACAGAAAAACTCGGTGCCTCAAGGTTCTTGAGACGCTCGACACAGATATCATCGCGAACGTACACACAGACTCCGGTACGAGGTGTGAACCTATGCTCCAGAGTATGCCCGGGGTAGCTGAGGTATGCTGCGTCAGTCGGACATCTGATCTGTGATTATCTGTGATGACAAGTTGTTCTCACGATCCAGTGAGAATAGCCAGACACCACATTCGTTCAAAGATAAAGCGGTTGCCAAGTGAAGTCCGCGTTGCCGCCGCGCGGCGACCTCATGCGTCTAACGGACATGGCAAAATACGCTCTATTTATTTAGTCTTTGCGTTTTAACTTAAATGAGCAGGCGAGCATGCCTTGAATTTGCTCTACGCTGCGGCCGCGCGGCGACCGCGCAGTTGTATTATTCAGAGGAAATTAAATGTTGTTAGCTAGTAAAGAGAATTCAGATTGGCCATTAATTTACATGAAGGCGTATAATATACAGGTGAGGTACAATAAAAGCTTAAAGACTAGGAAGTAAAACTAGGATTAAATTATATGAATAAAATTGGATCCCCGCGGCTAGGTGTCTAAGATGCTGGCAGCGTACCCCCTTTATATGGCCATGCTAATGCGTTGGGCAAGGTAGCTCTAACCTCTAACCCAAGGTAGCCCTTGGGTTTCCCAGGCAATTGTTCTGAAACCTCATTTCCACAAGTGATTGCGCATACAAATTCCACTGTTGCGCCTCTCCGTCAAGAAAGAAGGAGTTGTCATTATCGCTTACAGGTATACTTAAATACACCACGGATATGCTGTGGCTCGCAAAGCTTGCTGGTTGCGCCGACTTTTTTTGAGCAGACCTCACGGACAAGATACTGTCTGTTTATATAGATCTGAATATACAATATCTATACAAAGCGCGAATTAGGAAATAAGAGTAGCAAAAGTAAGTGGCACCAAGGAAAAATATGTTGAAACGTTAAGTATAATTATAAGAGCTTGCTCTTTGCCCTTAACTTTTCTTAAGTTTTCCAGTTATTCATACTTCAAATCATCATCCATTTATTCATACTGTCGATAAACGGTTGAAATGTTTATGTTAAAACAATAACTTTTTTGTTGTGAGTGCACTACTTGCTTGATGTAGGTAGGAGTCATTATTATTATTATGTATTTTCTTGCTTATCGGCAATTTGTGTAAGATACCTAGCTATTCTACACAATGCATAAAACAGTTAGGCCATGTATAAAATAAACTCTTTTATACACTTGGACTAGGTATTCTATACAATGCCAAACGTGCATTAGGCAATGTAATAGGGGTTAAAGTATGAAATTGCCGATTTGTACTGAAAATCTAAATTGTTCATTTTTTAAATTTTTAACAAATTTATTTAATCAAAACAGTTGCCATTATTATCTATACATTGCTGCCATCTAATGGGAAGGTTAGTAATGCCTTTGCGATAGAACTCCGACGATCTAGACTGCACAAACTGTGTGAAAGCATTTTGTACTGCCTCCTGGGAAGAAAACTTCTTGTCACGTAGATAATTGTCCAAATCACGAAAAAAATGGTAGTCCGTTGGAGCAAGGTCTGGTGAATACGGAGGATGACGAATGGTTTCTAACTGCAGTTCCTGAAGGGTCAAAATGGTTTCTCGTGCTGTGTGAGGTCTCGCGTTGTCGTGGAGCAATAATGGTGAAGATCGATTCATGAGTCGGGGCTGTTTTACTGCTAGTTTTGTCAACATGGTTCGGAGTTCGGCACAATAGACATCTGCCGTTATTGCTTGACCAGATCGGAGAAAACTATAGTGAATAACACCATGCTGAGACCACCAAACAGTTACCATTACCTTTTTATTGGTAAGTTTTGCTTTAGGACACTGTTGTGGCATTTGACCTGGGGTCAGCCATTGCATTTTTCTTTTCCGGTTATCATAAAGAATCCACTTTTCATCACATGTTACAATTCGATCCAATATTCCTTCATTTCTGTACCGGTTCAACAAGGCAACACAAGTTTCAACACGCGTTTCTTTCTGCAGATCAGTCAAATCATGAGGCACCCATTTTTCGTATTTTTTTATTTTATTGATTTGACGCAAGTGAGTCAATATTGTGGGTAAGGTAACGTTAAACCATGCCGCTAATTCCTGGGTAGTTTGACTAGGATCGGCTTCCACTATCTCTCTTAATTCATCGTTATTCACCTGTGTGGGCGGTCTTCCTCGTGGCTCGTTCTTTAAGTCGAAATTTCCATCACGAAAGCGTTTAAACCAAAATCGCACGGTGCGTTCATTAGTAGACCCCTCTCCAAACGCAGCATTGATATTGCGGGCTGTTTCTGCCGCGTTAGTTCCGCGTCGGAACTCGTATTCAAAAATCACTCGAATTTTCGCAGTATCCATCTTTCTTGTCTAAATTGAATAACAAAAACAATTGAAAGTCGATATTCAAATGTTTCAAATTTAAAAAAAAAAAACACAGAAACCATTTGAAAAAAGTTTCATTCGAAAACCTCAAACCATGAAGACTTAATGAAAATTCAAAGAACCTATTGCAATAAAACGGCAATTTCATACTTTAACCCCTAATATAAAATATGTTTAATGTAGCTGCGAAAGGCAATGTGATAGATAATAGCAAATGCATGTGTATGTGTGTTAAGAAGAATATTTTATGCAATGCATGTGTATGTATGTTAAGAAAAATATTTTATGCAAGGTCAAGTATCACAACAGTTCATCTTGTAAGAACAAGGAGAAACAGCTTCAAACGAGTGGATACATGTTCCAGTGCCACCATCTGGCGAGCACAGAGCCACAGATCTTCATACGATAGCAGCAACTTTCAGAGAAAATCTTTGGTTACTGCATACAAATTGGTAACAGAAAATTGGCTGTAGCCACTTTCCTTCAAGTTCAAAATACGCCATTTGCTTTAAGCCATTCAAATTTGATGCCAATCATTACGTATTTTTAGCCTTTGTGGCTAAACCTACTGCAAATATTAATAGCTTTCCTGTGCCTAGACTGCCGGTGGTGAGTACCTGCGACTAGCCTTCGCACGGTTGTGCTTACAATGTGACCATCACTGACTGCATTGACCTGAAATTTGGTTTAGTCATAGCATAGTCAGGATTGAAAAACTGGTTGATATATGCAAAACTGCAGATTAGCATCGCACGTATAGAAGTTAATAGTAAACGAGAAAGGACACCAACTTTATTACTATTATAAGTTTCATGTAAATCGAATAAAGTAATTTATTTTCGTCTTTCAGGGTTGACTTACTGAGTAACTGGTTACAAGTACAATTAGACCTCTTAGAGATATTCTATTTGGAAGCGTAAATATGAGCGGCGGCTGCGCCGGACCCGCCTGACCCTAGTCGGCTTAATTAATAATAATAAATTTATTTCTCTCCACAAATTTAGATTACAATTGTTGGCATACAAACATATCTTATTTTCTAAAGTTACAAAATTTGTAGGAGACTGGAATCTAAACTAGATCAGAGATCTGTGTCTTAGGCTTCCAGGCTCCTCATTTCAAACTTAATGCCATTCAAATTTACACCAATTTTAATAGAGATGTAATGTAACAAATTTTAAGCTACACTATAAATAAAAAATAACGAAGGGAAACCTGTATTTCGTCGCCTTACTTTCTCAAACTCGTATCTTGAAAAAAATTGATTTTTTACTTTTTTACGTCAATCGATAGCTTATACTTTAACACATTAACACGTGAAGTTATCTAATTATAGATTAAAACTATACATTGTATCTCTAACGCTCAACCGTGATAACTGCAGCAAACTCGTAACTTAAGATACGATTCTTTCTTTCATAACATTATTTAGTGCTTGTTGACAAGTTTTTTTTACAAAAACGGCTATTTTGATTAATTTATAAACTTTAAACTTTTGTGAAAAAAGTGAATTTTTATCAATTTCACAGTTGGATAATACGCTTCGAATGGTGAGTTTTTATATTACTTTGTTGTACTTGTTGGCAGCATAAATCTATGCACGTAAATACATTCACTGCGGTACCCACTTTGAGTCTTATTATCAAAAAAATATCTAACGTGTATAAATTAAATTATTTAGACAGCTTACATCAGTCGCAAAATTCTACAAGAAAAGCCAGAAACTTAAACATAGAATAGATCTTGCATCAAAAGGTATTTTGTGTGTAGCATAATAAGCACTTTTTGTTTTCATAGCAATACTATACTATAGATAGCGAACACTCGGCTAAAAATAATCTCTTGAATTTTGGTGCCAAATTCCTCACAGATGTATTTCATTTTGATACGTACTGACAAATTACATTTTTTGTAGTCCTATTTATTATTCTCTATTTTACTTATTTCAAATAATTAGAAGTTACAATTAAGGAAAAGTAAGGTTCATAGACGAGCGTCATCATAGAGCGTACGAGTATATTTATACTGCACGTACTCGTACTTACTGTTTAGGTGGAATTAATAATCCTATTTATTATTATTATCATCGAATGGATGGCATACACTATATCGCTTGCCATCGCGGTGAAAAGGAATATCATGGAAGGAAGGTCATGCGGGGAGGCTCCTTACGGGCACTCCAAAAATTATAAATGTATAAAATCAATTGGGTATGTTTATTTTATTTCAGATGCAGTTTTTGCGGGGCAAGAGACCTGTGAATTTAGTTAATAAAAAGATTCTGCGGCAACTAACCGAAAAACCGGATTCTTAATTTTTAGAAAATATCCATGCCAAGAATCACCCATACAGCAGCAAATTAATGTTATTTTAGACGAAAAAACTGAAGAATTGATTCCAGTCAATGATCACGATACATAGAGCCTTTCATCTCAATCTGATTTTTCAATAAGCGTAAGCGAATATGACCCGTGTGGGTCAGATTCACAGACATCTAACGCTGGACATGCATCTAAACAGTTGGACGAATCATCTGGACTTATCAAAATGAAAAGAGCACGAAAAGGTAAAAAATAAGTAAAACTGGACTATTAACAGACTAAAATGTAAGAGAATGCTCGGACAAGAATATTCATCAATTAAAAGAAAGAAAAATGAAGGCACTGTAGGAACGGAAATAAGAAAAGCAAGAACTTTACAATCCAGATGTCATTCTGAAACGTGTGCAAGAAAATTTGGTAATCAATGCAATGCAATTACAGAAGCAGAGAGAAAGAACATCTTTGATGCTTTTTGGCCTCAGACATGTGTAGGAAACTTTCCAAGTAGACATAGAAATGAGAGTCCAGTGACTGTTATAAATTATATTATAAGATTTTTCACTATAAATCCAAACAAAACAAAACACGTCTGTTCTAGTCAAAGATGCTATTCGTAAAGGCGGCCGCCTGTCACCGTTCCGTTGATATCGATGATGATGTTATCGATTTATTTCTTGTTTCGATGAAACTAATTCTTAATGACGCAAAGTAAGTTTTCTAACAAAATAAAATAATATAATGTCACGATACGCTAACACATGGAAAGAAAAAAAAGCGTATTGCGTGATTGCAATGATATCGCTTAGGCAAGTAATAGCGCCAAGAGCTGGTACGCTGTCTCAACGAACAAACACCCTGCACAAAATATAACGATTTACAAGATTTGAAACGTATGATTCCTACGTACGCACCTAATTTTTTTCAATGTTTATCTGTATTACGTACGTAATAAATATTAAGTTGCATTAACAAAATCGGTTGTTTAATTTAATTATTAAATCAAGAAATTACAGTTAATTGTGGTAATCAGAAAGCAGCAAACACGCAACTTAAGCACAAAAGTAACTAAAATTAGCAGATACCACATTCAGCAAAGTTGTATCTTAAAAATGCGTTTTATATACTAAATTACAGGCTAAATTACGCACAACTATATTTAAATGTACCTATCGCTTTTACCGATTCTTAAAAATTGCATCCAAATGAAAATCCTCAATGTGTAATAAAAAAAACTTTGAAGTTTTTTCCTTCTCCTGAACAATCACTCATTTTAAGATACGAGTTTGAGAAAGTGAGGAGACGATTTATAACAGTCATGTGTAGCTGTGTGTACGTGTTTTTCGTAATTATGATTGCATGTATAGGTGTTAACTTGTGTTTGAGTGTGTGTGTGTGTGTGTGTTTTGTGTATTTGTTTCATTTTTTTGTCCATATCTACGCTTCTACTCTAATTAAATTTTCAATATCAATGTAATTTAAAACATTTAAGTGACAAATTAATTTCTTTTTCAATTCAAATTTATTGTTATTTGCAATATTCAATTTTTTATTTTTTACCAGCGTTAAAACAGACAAATCTTTGCGCGAAGGATGTTCTAACTGACAGCTGTCTACATAGTTCTTAATACCTTCTATTTTATTTTTTGCTTAATATAACGCAAGAATCCACTTTGACATGTTGATAAAGAATGTTACTAAGAATATAAAGCTGTCTGACTGTGAGTACTCTTGCTTCCGCGTATATTTTTGATGTGTCATACAATTTCGGCATAAATATACTCACCTTAATCAGTATTCTTATTGTTCAAGGTTGAACATATTATAAACAACGAAGAAACTGCAAAATAGCGACCTCGAATAAAATGCTACAAAAACTAGCCTCGTCAACAGATCATTCTTTTGCAACAAGTGCAGCATAGTCACGTGCTATGCCAATTAACAAAAATCAACCTAGTCATCAATAACACCCATCGCACACTAAGAAAACTTATAATGTAGTATAAATAAAAAAGTATAAACAAATATTGTATAAATAGTCAGTAAATATTGTAAATAAAGTTAGTTGACCAATACCATCTGATTTTAACTCATCTCCTTGCTTAGTGACGTACTACCTGCTACTCCTCTCACTGTGGCCAAGACACCTTTAGCCATCAGTAGATCGGTCTTGTGGGCCTGCTTGACCGACAAACACTAACACCACATTAAATACCTAACCGCACGCTGTTCATTTTGGTCCTTCGAGCCTTCATTTTGAAACCTGCCGTTGGACATTTTTCGTCCTTCGAGTTTTAAACCTGCCGTTGTACATTTAGTACTGCGAGCGTTAATAATTAATTGCCAGCATTTAATTCGCGGTCCTCTTTTCCCCTAGCTAGGAACGACATTGACTGACAGACACTTGACGTACAGTGTGCTAGTGTAATCACCAAAGCGCTAGTTTCATTGCAGGTTAAAGTACCATAGCGCTTAACTGACATTCGAGCGGTAGCGGTTCGGGCGCCGGCCTCCCAGAAGCGGGTCTCACCGGTAACTTGAGAAGTCGCGTTATACCGTTACGACGAAATAGAATACAGTTAAGCGTTGACTGATAGAATAGGGTAATAGGGTAGGGAATATTAAGGATAGTAGGGGCAGCAAGAAACAAGAAACAGCAGCAAACCCAGAACAATACAAGATGGAGATAGAACGAATCAACGAACTAATCAAAACTCAGGAGAGCGACTGCCATGAAATACGAAGATTATTAAGCAACATGAAAAAGGACTCTACACAAAGAAAGAACCTTCGCTACGTTGAAGAAAGGAGAACCAGATTAGAAGAAATCCATGAGAGAATTCTCGCCAACCACCAACATCTAGAGGAGCAAGAGATCCTATCCACCCACAAATACATCACCGGCAACTATTTTGGAGTAATAGAACTTCATTATAAGGAAGCTATGAACTACCTACAAGAATGTAAGAAACGACTACAAATAATCAACGAATTATACCAACCAGAAGACATAGAGAAGGAAGAGTTTGAAGTAGCTGATTCGAAACATTCAACAAAATTATTTATTCAACTATTTCGCATTAATCAAATGCAGAAAAAACTACACCAAGCAACCCAAACCATTGAAGATAACAAACCAGCTTGGCACCTACAATTACTATTGACAACCCTACAAAAACAATGGCATGATATTGAAGAAACTCATCTACAATTTCTTACGAAGTCCCGTCATGTCGTTTTTGTAGCTGCCAGGCTAAAATTTGGGGTTACTAATTGCTGGACCTTGGACGGAACCATACATATCAAAACACCGGATGGCAGAAGACACAGGCTGGAGACTATGTCCGAGTTTCTTGCGATTTCTCCAAGTACCACAGCGAACAAAATGTAGGACCCTCTTTTTTAGTACTTTAATTCTTGGCGTACCTACTTAATTTTGATCTTTTATTGTAATGCAAAATTTTAATTTGGAACATTCGTTTGTTACGATTTTGTCTCTTGACGTCAACTGTCACTAACATCTTTTTCTGACAGTTACATAGCGATTATTCGTTCGGAAACGTGTTTAAATCTGTGATTCGTTTTGTTTTCGCTATGACATGCCAATGTTGCGCCGACATGTTTTATTTTAATTGTATACTTTGTTATTAATTTCGTAAACGGAGAAAACTATTAATTTCCGATGCTTTTGTGTCTTGTTTTCTAATTATTTTTTGTCATTGTAAGCTATTCTCTTTCACACTGCTGGCGGGTATAATGAATATTTTGGGTTTTCTTATTATCATCATTATTTTAGTTTTTTAATTTTTATCTTAATTATCTTTAATTTTTTAGTGCTTATTATTATATATTATATTCTCTATAATTACATACATATTATAATATTATATTAAATGTTACAAACTAATGCCTACAACAGTAATGACTCTTTGAGTGATGGGTTGGATTTTCACTCAGCGTCTTCGCTTTCTGATTCTAGTTTTCATAGTGTATCTCGACCATTAGATGAACTTCTGGAAGCTAGCTTTTCAGCCGTCGCGAAAAACTTTAACGCAGTCCATATAAATGCACAAAGTATTCCTGCCCATTATGCTGATTTGGTGAGCACTTTCTCAAATAATAGGAATATTCACGCAATATTAGTTTCGGAATCGTTTTTAAAACCATGTCTCCCTTCGTCTTCCTACGAGCTTCCTGGTTTCCATCTCATCCGCAATGATAGGACTGGTAAGGGTGGTGGTGGGGTTGCTATATACCTTAAAAGTAATCTTCCTTTCAATATTTTAGATAAATCCCCTTCTCCTTATTCTGAATCATCTGAGCATCTTTTTGTGGAAGTTTTTTTGGGCCATCTGAAGCTCCTTTTGGGAGTTTTTTACAGCCCAAATCTACATATTGATTATTTTAGTAAGTTTGAAACTTTATTGGAAGATTTGGTACCCACGGTTGATCATACAATCATTATGGGTGATTTTAACACCTGTCTGATTAAACACGACTCCAGTTCTGCTCAGCTTCGCTCAATCGTGGATTCTACTAATCTTAGCATTCTCCCATCTTCTTCAACGCACCACTTTCCTGGATGCCAGCCATCTTTGTTGGACCTTATTATTGTGTCCTCAACTGACCATGTTAGCGTACACGGTCAATTCCCTGCCGAGGCCTTCTCTTATCATGACCTCATTTACCTGTCATACAGAATCCGTTGCCCTAAGCTTAAGCCTCGGGTGGTCATGCAGCGCAATTTTAAGAACTTTGATGAAGGTAGCTTTATGCGTGACCTTGGCGGTATTGACTGGGACGCTGTTCTTAGAGCCCAAACCATCGACCTGAAGATGGAAATTTTCAACTCGATGCTTATCCAGCTTTATGACATACATGCTCCACTCCGTCCTGTCCGGCTGAAGCATCTTCCGGCTCCTTGGCTCACAGCAGACATTAAAGCTCTAATGACTAGGCGCAATCTTGCTAAGGTTCGTTATAGAAATGATCCCACTGACGTGACCCACCGTAAATTTAAGGACCTTCGGAACCGTTGCAGCAGGGTATGCAGGGATGCGCAGCGCCGTCACATACATGCCTCAGTTTCTAATGGTGATCCTGCTAAGGTATGGTCGTTTCTTAATACCCTTGGTATTGGCAAGTCTAAATCTCCTACTCCTTTTAACCTTGATCCTAACTCCTTGAACTCTCATTTCACAACGCCTTCCTTTCTTTCTACTAGTATTAAGCAATCTACGCTACAGTCGCTCTCTACCGCTTACGACTCACAACATCGGGCTTTCTCTTTTAGGCCCGTGACCGAGGGCGAAGTTGAGAAAAATA